>NC_058046.1:19721174-19816174 GCF_020085105.1 Siniperca chuatsi | reverse complement strand
TAGTTAGGCTGCCTTTTAACTAATGTTGACTTTCAAGTGACATTGAATGGACCTATTGTGACTTGTCAAACACAGGTGTAAATAATACCATTAATACAGGTTGCAATCAATTTAGATGTCCCAGAGGCATAGGCCTGATATTGTGCTGTGGTTCACCTACACACCTAATTAGTCTCATTAATTACACATGCTTTAGCATGGATTGCTTCCTATCAAGAGTCTGATTTCACAGTGTGAAAATAACACCTGCTCCTATAATGATGTTTCAGTCAGTCTTTTTAACTTATTACTGTTATAGAAACACCTTTTAGTTGTCTGCAAAAAGAAAAAGAGTTGGTTGGTTTGAGAATTGGTAAGCTGTTTTTGATGTATAGCCACACAGGCCATTTACAAAGTCAGAGAGATATAAATGGCTTTATGTTGTACATTGTTCAAAAGTCTGTAATGTTTTTTAATCACAAGATTGAAAGCTGTTATGGCAGGTTTTAATCCGTATTGTAGGCTTCAGAAGACAACACAACATAGGTAGCAGCTAGAGTGAGAAGCTAACAAAGCACTGTTTTGCTTAATAGTTGTGAAATATATATTAAATGTGGACAATGCTAACACCTTTTTGGCTGACAGGCTACTGTGATACGACACCTAAAGGCAGCTACTGTAAGCATAGAGTGGCTCTCTTGTTGAAAGTTGATTGGAGAATTATTTGGTGATCATGATTATTGCACAACTGTCTTGACTTAAACTACTATACTGCAGGCCTCTTCTGTATCTTCCGTTTTCAACCGTTTCTATGCCTTTTTTAATATACATTTAAATATGGTACATTAAGGTAAATATTCATTATGTAAGGGGTTAAGGGGCTATTGGTTTTCATTGTAGGTTTGTTTCCATTACAATGTTCTAAATGATTCTTCTGCATATACAGTAGGTCTAGACTAAAGATTTAATGTGACGATTAAACACTCTTACCCTTCTCTGTGCATTCTTTGGTTCTACAGTTTTTCTCCAAAACGACGGAGCGGTTTGTCCATGGAGTGGACTCTTTTCTCGACACCATCTGGAAGATCTGGTCAGATTTGCTGGACGTGATGGGCATCGACTGTAAGTTCTTAATTTATTATGACATTGCTAACAAAGAAAGAGGGACAAATAGAGAGGGACATATTGTAAGAGGCACAAGTTGTAAGATTTACTCTGAGAATGTAATTGTTTATATGTTTTTAGACTACTACTTCTCTCTCTTTCTTCCCTCTGTAGCCTCAAACCTCAGCCACTACTTCAGCCCCACATCTCTCACCAACTCTCCGGCACGTGCCCTGCTCCTGGTTGCCGCTGTACTCTTGGCCTACTGGTTCCTCTCCATGTTCCTGGGGGGTTTCTTTTACCTGCTGCACGCTGTGTTCGGCCGCTTCTTCTGGCTAGCACGGGTCACACTCTTTGCCCTGTCTTGCCTCTACATCCTGCAGAAGTTTGAGGGTGACCCTGAGCGTGCGGTGCTGCCGCTGTGTTTCATCATGGCGGTGTACTTCATGACGGGGCCTGTGGGAGCGTACTGGCGTCGGGGAGGCGGGGCAGGTTCACTGGAAGAGAAAATCGACCACCTGGACACTCAGATCAGGTTGCTTAACATCAGGCTGAGCCGGGTCATAGATGGCCTGGAACGCACCGTGGAGCAGTAGGTGGCAGCAAGGATGAGGGGGAGGGAGGGGATAATGTAGAACCAGCTGCAGCTGATGTCAGAATGCTGTTTCCTGTACACATCTTCAGCAACACAACTACTGGGTATTTACAACTCTATTGTCAGATGGGGGACAAAACTAGATTTGAAAACAGTATTTTAACTTCTTGAGTTGATTTTAGTTACAGAATACCTTCAAATCCTCAGAGGTGTGGACAGTTGACTTGGAGCTTACGCAAATCAACCAAACAACTATTTATCTTTTATTTTTGTCTTAAGGCTTTGAAAGGTTTTTGCTACATCTGTGAAGAAGTTATCAGAGAGATGTCCATGGTTTTCTAAATGCTGGCCTAATTCTACACCTCAGCTACTTTTGAGAAACTCCCAAGTTTGGGCTTGAATTTTTGGTGTTTGGATAAGCTTTGTCAATGCTTGTGCTAAACGAATAAGCATATTTTATGTACCTTTTTGTTTCTATCCTTGTGAATAACCTTGGGGTTATGATTCTGACACAGGTTTGTCCACAAACATTTGTTCCCCTTTTTCAAACTATTGAAGTAGGGAAAGGGGTTGGGTGTAGGATGCAGGGGACCGATACAAACGTATTTCTAATATGTAAAAATCCTCAAGATGTTGGATAGTTGTTCATAGTAAGATTTATTTATTCAGTTTTCCATCCAAAATGTTGAAATCATGTAGATCTAGTTTGTTTCATTAAGTCACTGTTCTATAGCGGCCAGGGTTTGACATCCGGACCTCTTTTTCATCGTGGTTGTGTGGATGGGTGCATGAGCAAATGCATCTGGGTGACTTACTCGAATGTGTGTGCAAATGCATTAATGTGTGTGTTTTAAGCTTGTGAAATGGAAAAGCACTGTATCAAAAAGTCACCATCAGACTAGGAGAAAATGCAAATGCAGCAGTATCTCAGGGACTCGACCAACACACATAGAATTGGAAAAGAGATATCAAGTATATTAAAATCATGTCTTGGTCTCTTTGAGTCAATTCAGTTTTTCAGATATGATTTGAAATCTGTATCAGTAACTTACAATACTTATTGATAAATGGGTGCACAGTTTGTGTTCTTGCTTCATGTTGAAATTGCGACGTTTGATTAATGTCTGATGTGGTCAAGACCAAATCCAGCTTTTCATTCATCGTTTTGATACAAGCATGGAATTATTGTAGGGATTTGAACTGCAGCTAGTGGTTCTAAAGTTTAAATTGGGAAATAGCATTTTTAACATTTTACATGTGGGAATGCAGAAGCAAATTATCCACAAGTGGTTTAGAAAAATGACTGCGGTCGTTTTGAGTCACATCACACTGGCTCGAAGTATGTCTTAATACGTCTTTTGGGATGAGGATTTTTATGAGAAGTGTAGTAAATAGGATTAGTTTCTCAATTTGATTACAGATTAAATTAGGTCTAGTGCCTTTGATTCAGTGGCAAAAATACAAGCTTGTACTGTACAACCCCATTTGACCCTGCATTGGAAAAGGCAGGCTTGAAACTGTGCATTATTCTAAATTGTTTCATGTTAGTATGTGATAACAACTCTTACCAGTAACTTAATGAGATTTACAACCAGCCTGATTGATACAAGCAGTTTAACATTATGTTGAAACTGTTGGACACCTGCTTAGTGTGCATCACTGTAGCCAACTCTAGTTTGTTAGTTTGACAGGGCTTTTTATGTCTGTATTA
This sequence comes from Siniperca chuatsi, assembly GCF_020085105.1. Classification (NCBI taxonomy): domain Eukaryota; kingdom Metazoa; phylum Chordata; class Actinopteri; order Centrarchiformes; family Sinipercidae; genus Siniperca; species Siniperca chuatsi. The sequence goes on along the minus strand of NC_058046.1, from coordinate 19,812,785 downwards.
TTTCTGCCTTTTGCCTTTTTTATTTTATATTTCTCATAATCTACTGTTGCAAGACACACTGGGACTTTTTCCTGCCATGCTCCTCTATGTTTAACACACGTCTTCATCTATTCATATTCCCCTTGGCACAGCATTTTGTAATTTCAATTTCTAGAATCTGGACTCTAAACACGTTTTTATACAAATGACCCTAATGCTGTGCAAATTTGGGGGTCCAGGGTCGTGTTGCTTTCAGTGTCTCATGAGAAAGATTGACTAAAGGAGGACACAAGTGAGTAATGTTGCAGGATGATTGAAATGATCAGAGGGCTCTTACCACTCTTACACTACTGAGGCCAAAGAACCAACCAGTACTCAGTACCTTGACACTCAGATTAACAAACTCCTCAGCAACTATTAGTATGTGTGAGATGCTTTTTTTTTTTTTTTAACCCCACCCGTAATGTTTCTCAGCGTAGTAAGGGTGCAGTGTTAATATTGTTCTTGGATAAGGAAGGTGTTGCATCACCATAATACCAGGCACAGACACATGGACTCTGTGGCTATTTCTCAGCACATTCAGACAATTACCATTACATTCGGTACAATGGCTGGATTCAGATATTCTTAATAGACCCGCTGTCTTGTTTTTCATCTCTATCTTGGAATTAAGGTTTGGTGCCAGCAAAATGCAACAAATGTTGCATTAAGGTTGACTTAATGTGTATCAGTTGTTGAAATTTTTTTTTTCTTTTTTTAAAGAATTTTAAAAGATTTCCTAATTTCCCCCAAACATACCCATATCGTCCCTGCAGAACCCCCACCCTGGCAGCCCATATAGCCAAAGTAATCTGGGATTTTCTTGCATGCTATGTTTTTATGCCTATAATGTTATGTTAAATTATACATGTTGTTGACTGCCTAGGTAGAGAACCCTTCCAAAATGCGATTTGATGAATTAGCCAGAAGTTTTGATTTCTATTACTGAGTCTTATTTTTCTGTTCCATTACAGTCAACATTTGCACTAATGACTGTACTGTATAGACCAAACTATCACTTATGAGGGCTGTTTCACATTACAAGACTAAAGTGGACACAAACCCTCTGATTTTTTCTCTTATTCCATCATCACATCCATTCTGTTTATCTTATGATCTCTGACATGTTGGCAAATTTTAAAATGTGTAAAATAAGTTTTTTTCCTTTCCATTAATTCGCACAGGTAAAGCTGACTTGAAAGAGGGGCTTGATCCTGGTGTCTTGTAGTGTGTGTGTGTGTGTGTGTGTGTGTGTGGTTACAGTCTGTAGCCATTGACTTGTGTGTTTTACTAATAATGTGTGATTTATGAAAGTGTTAATTGAATAGTAATAATCATGTATGTTATTGAAGGAAGGTTTAAATCAGTTTTCCAATGGATCATGGCACTAAAGTTGGAGTCAAGTGATCTCAGATGGGTGTCAGACGTGCGATACTGTACTTCAGTTGCTTCAGCACTTCAAAAGATTCAGGATTTTGAGGGGTGCTTATCCAGTGTTGTATTTTAGAACAAGGACTGAAATAGTTTCTCTTCAAGTTCTTTCATACTGTTTTTATTGATTATTTCTAGCACCACAAAAATGGCAGTTTCTGAGACAAAAACCAGCTTGAAAACACTCCATATCATGGAAGAGAAACTTGCCACTAGCTGCAGGCCTACTCATGTACCACTTGACATTACAACTTAAAGTTGAAAGATGCCAGTGGATCTTTCTGTTGGCATCTTTCAGCACAGGATTGAATGCTACATTCAGATTATATTTATTCTGTCTGTAAACTGCCTGTTGAATGGCTAGTAATTCCATTAATTTATTGTACTGTATTCTACTTGTTCTTCTTATTCCATGTAGCCTGCTTTTTATAACAGGCCATGCCAATAATGTGTTTTTCTTTAATTTAAAGGCAATTATTTGTATCTGTTGAATTTTGAGTAGATGTGGATATTATTTTTTCATTTCATCAGTTCATATTTTTAGACTTTTTTTATCAGAATATTTCTGTACTTCACTGATGTGGCAAGCTAAAAACTGTTCTGCCTGCTGTTGCCTACTTTGTGTGTATCTTTATCAAAACCTGTTGATGGCTAAATGTGTTTGTTTTGTTTTTTGTCAAAAGTGAAAATGAGGTCCAGATTTGATTAAACACCAGTCTGACAAAGTCTTATACTTTCTGATTCATTAATAATTTCATGCAGATGTGATATCCCTGCAAAGTGTGTGCTTGTTTATGTCGTAATCAGAATTATTTCAGGATTTTTAAAAATGGGTGTAGAAACGAGTCAAATGTGTCAGACAGCCTATAAGTATACCAACCTCATAGGAATCCATTGAAACTAATATGTCTGGTTTGAGATGAAATGTCCATTAGGCTTTCAATGTTTGTTTTTTTTTATTGGATGAAGCACTTTAAATACATTTCATTTTTTTGTAGTACTAACAGTATTCAATACTAACAAATCATTTTCTAACAAGGACATTTCTGGCACTAGGTGGCACTGATAAATCTTTGGTGTTTCCTAAAAGCCCATGGTGGTTTTGGAGTAGATGCTCATAATTAACAGTTTACTTGCCAAAAATAAATCTAACAAAAAATGTATCTTAAAAAAAAAAGAAGAAAAGAAATTAAACGAGTATCAGCTGTGCCATGAGTCTTGCTGCATACATATAAATTAGAACATACCTTGAAAAGGCATATACATGAATGTATAGCCTCTTGATCATAGTAGCTGATCCTCTTAAAGTAAGAAAGTGTGCTCAAAAACACAATTCATAGTTCAGTTATGGCTCACACAGCAGCCAAAAACATTTTTGTTACAGTGAATTAAAGATTTGAAACAGTTGGTAAAACCCTGGGCAGGGGAAGTCCATTCTTTAAACAGACTGTCATGGTGGCCTTGAGCAAAACAATTAAACCCAATCGGCTCCATTGAAAACTGGCCAGTGGCTGGTAATTTTAGTTGTACACCGCAGCTTTCAGGTGTAAACTTGTTGAAACATGTCAGTTAGACAAGATCAGTTCTGTTACTGGAAAAGAGGGCAATATATACTTTTTTTCCCCATTTCTACTAAGTCTTTTCTCACAATACGCACAATGTACATACGATTGATTTCTATTGGGATTCTTCTCTCAGAGTGAGCTGGTATACCATGAATGATTTAATTTACCTGTAGTACTCTACTGAATGAGATGAAGAAAGCATTCATATTTAATGACACATATGTAAGTAGCATATTAAATATAAATCTGTGACCAGTATTTACTCCTCAGACATTATAAAATGCCTTATTTATTGCTAAGTCATAATGTATCAAACACAGATAGATAAAATGATATCAACTGGTGATGTTTAGAGTGGCAAATACCCAAACAGTAAATTCTCCCAAAATGAAATGTCTGATCACCTTAGGTTCCCTACTTCTTGTAGTGTTCCCTATATTTTGGGGGGAAATTATTGAATGTGGACTCCTTATGACAAAGCCACACATCACAGCTGACTGAGTTTTCTTATTGCAACTCTTAAGTTTTCACTGTAACCTGCGATCGTTTCTTGCTGCGCCTCGTCTGCCTGGAACAAACCAATGTTCAGTTGGTACTAAACCAACTCATACCTTCCGATTAACATCCTTATAGGTGCATTTGGAATCACCTGAGAGTACATTACCGTTAAACTGGTTACTTTGATTTACCTCCTGACCTGTCCAGCGTACTTTTGTATTGTTTGCAATGGGAGCGCCGCGTATTTAAACTATGCTACAAACGCCAGCAGCGTGACGAGGCGCTGAGCGTCTAGTTAGCCATGAGCGCTCGCCGTTTTTTTCTGGTCGCCTAGAGTTGAAACACGTTCAACTTTGGGTAAAACGCGGTGCTCGTCACTGTCACTTTTTACCCAGCCGTCCAATCACAGTTGAGGAGGGGCGGGACGAATACCACTAAGACCAACCATCAAATCCTACACGTAGGCTACAAGTACTGTACGACAACAATGGAGGAGAAATGAATAATGCTGGTCTCTGACTATCCATGTCTGTACCAGATGACATCCCCGGACTACCACAATATCAATATGAAAAATAAGGCTTGGAGGAACATTTCGTTCGTCATGGGTTTATCAGGTAAGCGGCAGTCAGCTAGAGTCACTTCCGCGGAAATTCCGTATCATAGCAACCAAAGCGTCTTAGCTGCGCCTCCAAAGCGCTCTCAAGCGCTCACAGCTGGGCGTTTTCAGATGGGGAAAACACTTTGGTGGAATTGGATGATATAGCAACCACTGTCTTTGGGAGAGATGGTCACCAAACAACAAGTTAAACGATGTCATTTCTAAGCTGCTAATATTAACATTAGAATTTGCTGGCTAAACTGCAGCTAAACAGCTACTTCAATATCTGTTGTTAATAGCACAGTAGCCACGCCATATTTAAAAAAATCCTAAAACCTCAATCAATGTTGATCAAACAATATTTTAAGTAGCCTAACTGGTAACTTTCTTTTGCAATATATTTTATTCCCATTTGTTTATTCAAACGATATTTTATTAAAAAGGGAATTACTCTTGTATTTTGCATAGTAATTGTCAAATTTAGATATATTGGATATCGGCACCAAACATCAGCTATCGGCAGCTTCAGTTAAAAAATATCAGAATCTGTATCTTTAAAAACTTTTATCGATTGAATTCTACCTAAAAACAAAGCATGTTTATACAGTGTTGTGTCGTAGGTATTCATTTGGTCTAACACGTGAAAAGGTTAAAAGCTACAGTACAAACTAATCAACAGTTACATTATTATCAACATACACGAGTTCCTCATTACGGTTTTGGTGATAAAAACAACTCTCCACAAAGTGTTTGACAGACTGCAAGTCTGACTATGGCTACTAAATTTTATCCAGGAAAAAACTAATGACATACTCTTAGTATGAAATTCTATTTGGCTTCCAATTTTCTGTCAGACTCAGGAGAAGTAACACCTGACTAAATAGTGGATTTTCCTGCTCTAAGAGTGCTTCCAAATTTTCAACACCACTCGTGCCGCATTAAGATATCCTCCAAACATGTATTCAGCACCACCAATAAAAACAATACAACATGTGCATGAAGCATCTCGTCAACTCCACCGAACTGAAATAGTGTATAAAACGGAGTGTAAACCCCAGTTATTCTGGCTTGGTCCAAGAAGGCAGCAATCCAAGCAGGATCATTTTGGTGTTTATAGTCTCATCAATTAATGGATAATGTGACTTACAGTCTCCCAGAAGAGCAGCTATGGTGGGCATTCAGGTGGCTCTGCTGGACAACAGGTGCATCCTCCATACACGTCATTATCATCCCCTCTTTTTTTCACTTTTCTCTTCTGTCATTATTCACTTTATGGCAGTCTAGTAAAGCAAAAATGTCTATAGAAATATGTAAAATTATAAAAAAGAAAAAGAACAGGAAAGACATGACGTCCATATCCAGTGATACTGATCGCTGAGTCACTGGCTGTTCACAGGTCAGGGTTACGATTTACACCAGGCTCTTCTGGGCTGTCAGAAGCGTGCCAAAACTTTTATGTCGAGGCCACCAGCTCCACCTGAACCTGCCCCAGAACCCTGAGCCTGGTTTGATCCCTGGCCCACCTGGATATGGTGGAGGCCAGAGTTGAAGCTGGCACACAGCAGATTGTTGAAGTCACTGGGAGCCAGAGAAACCAGTGGACCAGCACCATCCAGCGACAACGTCCCTAAACAGACTGAACAGAGGATGGCGCAGGGAGGGTTAGAGGATTGTTAGTGTAAAAAGACTAAACACCCAAACAGTGTCTGTACAGTTTATATGCCTGTGTGTGTGTTTGCATTTGTCTCTCTGTATATAAATGTTTCCATCCATGAATGTGTGTTACCTGCCGTGTTCTGATCCCAGATTTTGACAGAGCCGTCATGGGAGGATGTTGCTACCCAAGCTGTGCCACTAGAGGGCATAGGCAGAAACATACAGCAGGCTGTGGTCTGGAGGTGGCCTCTGTACTCCACAACTTTACAGCCAGGCTGACGCAGGTCCCAGAGCTAATAACAGAGACACAACTCCACTGAGAACAAATGACAATGTCAGAAATTTCAAACCTAAACAATGACAGCTAAACATAATTTTGAATTAACTGGCAGTAGTGTATTAAAACCTGTCAATGCATGTCATATATTTTAAACAAAACCTTTTTATGTGTTTTACTTTTTACAAGACTGGATTGTACTACAGAACCACTGGTAATTAGTAAAATAGGAACTCCTGCACAGGATTAACGTCTCCATATTTGACTCTCATCTCTTGATACTTTTAGAAGATTCAGATTAGACAGGAAACTGGTCTAGCTGGGGCTGTAAGCTGGGGGAGTCAAACCCACAAGGGAAACATTCACAGACCATCTGCACGAGGGTAATGTTAATGATTGTTTTGTTTGAGAAAAAATGAAGAAGAACTGGTATTAACTGAGTAGCCACTGGCCTTCCTGCATCAGTGCAGGATTTCACACAGGTTAAGGCACACAATGTATTGTTTATTCCAGTTGGTTTTTATCGAGTATCGACTCACACAAACCCAGACAATATAGGCAACCTGCTGACAGCCTCAACCTATCCACCATCTGTACAGCCAACAACCACATAAACCCCTCCAATGGTCTCACCGTAGCTTCACAGCCCTGGCCTCCAAAGCCGTTGCTGCTGGACACCAAGTAGTTTCCATTCGGAGAAACGTCACAGTGGGTCTGGATGTATTGCTTGGCTGGAAAAGTATTGGTCACCTGCCATGCACGGCTGTCCCACACCCTGTACACATACACAACAACATTATTGTAGAAATACACACATGCAAGCAAGCACACAATAGTATATGTACACATACACATCAAAGATGCATCCTGACATCCTTTGAAAAAAAAAAAACAACACAGTTTTATCCAAATCATAAAATTAAAGATACTGGTCGCTATGTTTTTAGAAGTGGACTCACTCACGCACATCTGGTTTTTAGATAGTTGGATTGACATTTTTCTTGGAAAATGGAGGGATTGTGCTGTTGTGTTGTGATAGTTCTTTAAAAGTGTACCTTTTAAAAGTGTACCTTTTAAAGAACCAATGTGTCCATTATAAATCATTTTAAACAAATGTCTAAACAAAAAGAGTAAGAATACTGCAGCTAAAACCACAAACAGAGCCAAATATTGACATTTTAACAGTATACTGAAGTTGATCATCCATTTTTGCTATAATACTGGGTTAGCTCAGGTTGTTGTCAAGTGTTTCTCAATATTAACAGTAAGTGCCAAGAATTACTTACAGGTATATAAATCAGTTCGATTATGCCACTTACTACAATGCAATAGGCTCCATTTCGGGGGAAATACTGCTTAAATACATAGCAAAAGTGTGCTTATTATACTGTCATCTGATGATGACCACATTTATGGAAACATAAAACACCTCTACTCTATAAAAGCTTTACAATATTCAACACTCAGTGTCTCGTTACAAACGTATGTAATGTAATGTAAATGTGTCAGAGGCCAAGGGTTCAAGGAGCTGTTTGGTTAAGTGTAAAATGTATACATTCTCCTAGACTAATAGATGTTAATGTACAGGTAGCCGCCATCAACCACAACTATGTCGACCTGCTGGTTTATTGTCTAAAATCACATACGTCATATCACATACATCTACAAGTATTTATGATTCAATTTAAGATCATTTGTTCATTCTCCTTCTCCCATCACCTGTGAGAAAGAGAATGCCCTCCCATTTTATGAAAGAGTATAGACACAATCCCAAGACTTAATACCACCACCTCCGGTATTCTAATTGGCTACTGTAGGTGCAGCTAACTTTTGGCTGACCTTGTTGGGATAACAGCAGTCAATCACTCAGCAGTAAATAACTGGCTAAACTGTAAACAGTTGCACAAGTTAATGTTTTTTGTGACCTATTGATTTGTATAAGTCTTGGTAAAGATGATCTGTCAGTGTGCTGCAAGTCTTTATTTTTCTGAGGTATATTAAGGGTATACTAAGAAATAAAGCATATAAACTCCACACGCACAGAATTAACTTAAAAAAGGACAATAAACTAAGCTACTTAAGTATTAAAGGCCAATGAAAATCTATGCTTATCAGTCAAAATGTTATGGGCATGATGTGAATTTTATTTTTATTAAATTGTGCATTACATTGTTGAATGACATAATCAACATAACAGCACTGTTCATTTCCAGAGCCATCACCATGTGTTCCAGAAACTCATTTACAAATGAACCACTGCACAAAACCGTGATTTTAGCATTAAAAAGACTTATTTTGTGATTTGTTATTATAATGTTTTGACCTCCGGGGGGAGACACAGACAATTTATCATCGGTGGCAGAGAAAGTATGAAAAGGTAAGAGATTAGGTCAGATCAGCAACAGGGAAGTGCTACAGAACAAAAACTAGGTGTGACAGTTTCCCAGTCCAAATGTTACAGCCAACTGGGACTGATTAAGAGTCAGACCAGGAACTAATTTAATCTGCCACTCTCCAAGATACACAAGATGGAACAGACTCTCTCTCCTCTACACTGGTATCTCACTGACCGGCAATAAAAGCTCAGGACTGACATTAAGTGCATTATAGCACATGTGCATCTACAGTTGCAAATCTTTCTGTACCTTATGGTCTTATCCTCAGAGGTCTGGACTACAGAGGAGCTGCCTGGCACCCAACACACATGAGTAACCTGGACAGAGAAGAGAGGAAAGTGGAAACGTTTAAAGCCTGCAGGACATGAAGTCTGAATGGCTTATTGATTTGATTCTTTTTCATACATGCTCAGGTACACACCTAAGGCATGCTTGAAACTATTCTTAGCACAAGGTTGTGCGCACATACTATCATTCTCACCAGGTTTCTAGAAATGTTGTGTCTCTGTTCACATTTAGCGGATTCTATATCCCACAGGCACATCCAGTTGTCACGAGAACCGGTGCACAGCTTTCTCCCTTCTACAAACCACAAAACATAAAAACAGTTCCATAGATTCGGTGCAGATCAATAATATGAAATAAATGATGGTATGTGTGCATACAATTACTAAATCACACTGAAAGGCAAAAGCCTCTAACGCTAATATACAAGTAATTAAAACCTCTGCGATAATAAACATAGTCCAGTCAAAATTGATAATAGATCAAATATTCATCACTGCTTGCATTCAGGACAGGTGGCAGGTTGATATATTACCAAATCTACTCTAGCAGCATCTTGACTGACCGAGACATGAGATCAGTTCAGAGAAATTCCCTCAGCCTTCAACACCATCCATTTTTACAAACATCGCTTAAGTATGTTTGGAATTGTCATCCAACTAGAGTTTTGTTTTTACATCATTTTTGTATATTTAGTGCTCCAGTGACTGGAGGCCAACAGGAGCATAGATATTTAACTGTCCTCAGAGGGTTATCTGTTCCCAAACCAACTACATTACAAGGAATTGAGAAAGTGTATAACTATGAGTTGTTTTTGATAGTAAAGCTCTGTTTTGGGATAAATAAGATGCTATCTGCACAGATATATAACAGAAAACATTTGGTATGATAACCTTGAGTTTTATCATGCATTGTGACATACTATAAACAACAGTTACAATGTTTACTCATGAGTGAGGAGTCTCATTGTGTGTGTGTCTGCGTGTGTGTACCAGGGCTGATAGCTAGTCCATTGACCACCAACTCGTGCCCACAAAATTCCTGAATAGGTTCATCCCCCTGGTTTAGGTCCCACATCAGAACAGTCTTGTCCCGTGATGCACTAAAGATCCATGTACTGCCTGGATAACACACCACCTGGCAGATAGATGGAGGCAGAATTAAGAGGAGATGAGACCAGAGGATACGTATATGTGAAATGTGTAACAGATCTGAACAGTGTCACACCTTTATCAGTTTGCGCACACACAGTATTGACGTTACCTTGGTAACCTCTCGGTTGTGTCCCTGGAAGGACTGACACATCCGGCCTTGTTTCCAGTCATACACCACCACAGCCTACAGGGGCGGACACACACACACACACAGGCAAACGTATGCACACACAATAATCACTACAAGTTTAAGGATTTTCCACAGAATTTCACATTCTTTTATCAGTCATTCAGGGATTTTCCTGTTTTATATGGCCCATCACAATTTTTTATACTGTCTAAATGAAAATGTGAATTGTAATTGCAGTCTTTTTCTTGCATTAGGCATTCTAATGAATTATCTTAAAACTATTACACTGGTTAATTTATCACTTTAACTTCTCTAAAAGTCAGAGAATTATCAAATTAATACTGTTCTAATTCTAATATGTTGAGGTAATCTACTAAATGGTAAATGGACTGTACTTATATAGTGCATTTCTAGTCTTTCTGACTACTCAAAGTGCTACTATTGCATAGATTAATTTACCTGGTCAGTCCCACCAGAAACACACAGATCTGGGCTGAGATTGGTGACAGTGTTGATGGACCCTTGATGAGCAGGTTCATACTGCACCACCTGACTGTCAAAGGTATTATCTGCCTTCTCCCCTGGAGATGCCCTGAACACAAAAAACACCAAACCAATAGTAAAAAAAAAAAAATAAAATCACAAATTAAACATATAACCACTATTTTCATTAATATTAATGTGGGTGATTTTTTATTATTTATTTATTTTGTATTATTCTCATATTATGTTCCTTTATAGGCTGCACTGCTAAACTTTTCTGCTTAAGATGAATTATTGAAATGAAAACATTCTTCAAGAAATGACTGTCACCACATTTGTTGATGACACTTCCCATGTAGACATACAACATACTAAATATACTAATAATACACTGTTTATACTAGAATGATCTTTATTAGCATGCAATATACTTCAATATACTTATCTTCATGGTACTGGTATCTGCTACTCCCAACAAATAGGGGTAAACTCCACATAGAGCAAAATATTTTTCCAAAGATTTAATTAATTTAATGGACAAGATGTTCCAGGAGCTGTCTCACCACTCTCCACAACTTATTTAAATTTTGATTTGTCTATGCATAGCTCCTCCATTTCCATTGTGCACTGTATTATGGACAATGATCATCAAAACCGTTCACAAAAATTGAGGACCTTATGTGCATACTGACATCTTTGATAGTGCTTTTATTTGTCTCTTGTGTGAACAGACTACATACTGAAGTCCTGGTTATAATAAGTATGTAGTACATCCAGTAGAAGGACACAGAAACGTTATAAGTAGTGCACATGTCTCACCTGTAGAGGTCAGACCTCTTGCGAAACTTGCTCTGTAGTTTGCCCATGTCTGCTAGGAACCTGCAGCCACACTGACACACAGAGAGAAATTCTATCAAACTTGGATAAAAATCATGGTTGCATCCATAAATGTCTATCCTTCCCTTTAGTGAGTGGCGATGAATGGATCAAGCCTCTTTGCTGCCCTAAACATTTTATTTTATTTATTTTATTTTAAGAGTTCAGTTTAGTTTAAAAGCTCAGTAAGGGAAATTCTATCTCATAATTGAAATAATCACATTAAGCACAAAGGAAGCAACAACACACTGAATGTTCTATATATCATTGCCATTAAATACACTGAGGTCATTGGTTGAAATCCTAAATACTTCAGATTGAAACTTTAATGCTTTAATGCAAATGTATCATTGTATAGTACATTGTTAGGATCATGTTTCCATTACCTCACAATCATATTCTGTATAATACTATTTAAAGCTCACCTACATACACATTACAACTTAAGAAGATACATTCTGTTGCTGCAAAATATCTTGCATAAGGATAAGACAGACCAGTCTACAAGGTAAGATTAAACCACACGTTCTCCAGCAAAGACTACTTTCTCGCACACACGCATAGCTAAGCTCCTCCCTAGTTATCCTGGCGTACTCCTCAAACAATCGACAGGAAAGAGGGGGCTCAAATCCTATAAATCCTATTAGAGCCGCATCATTACTGTCACAAGGAATTAACTAGTCACTCGAAAACACCTGCTATGAACAGTGCTGCCAATCATTACGTAACAACACCAAGGGATTTTAACCGTAGTTACTAATAGTGAAAATTTGTTTGTCCACAGTCCTGGAGATAAGCAAAGCAAGATTTCTTACCTGTCACTGGCAGGTGTGGTCGCTGTGTGATGCTGAGGCTGTGTGGCTAGCTCGCTAACATGCTAACTAATCTTTATCTGTCATGCCAAGCTAGATCAATGCATTAGTAGCACCAAAACGTGGATATACAAACGTTAAAACTTGGTAGAGTCGTTGTCGAAGCGACCGAGAAGCGTTTCCCACACACTGCCATGATAGTAAGTTGTCCTAACTGTATGGGAAAGTGCACAGAAGTGTCGTTTAACTACACGGACCCATCCCTCTCCCCGTAGCGACCATGGAGCGACGCTTTCTCGTATCTAGGCGAGGGCGAGGTCACGTGATATGAAGCAGGAAGTAATCGAAACCTTTTTCTCTTACAAAATAAAAGTCTAATGTACTATTTACGATTTATTGATGCTTTTCTGGCCTGTACGTTTTCTCCATCTCCAATTCACTTGCATTCAGTACATGTGCACAGTTTTCTTGGGCATGTGTCCAAGGTGAATAACTATGAATGTGCATATTCAGATATGATTTTGTTATTAAATTAGTCAAGTGAACAGGCTTATATTTGATGAGGTCATGTATTTTCCCCCCTCCACTGGCACATCTACACCATGGCATGAGCTGCTGAGCTCCCCTCCTATTAACCCCCTCTCACTCTCTGTGCATTGTTTCCAGTAAACAAATACATTCACAAATTTGCACCATGTGAGCACAAAATCAGCTGAAATAATTACAACCATAAACCTGAGTTATGACAGAGGGAACTTTTTCAAAACAGAGCCTCAAGACCAGTTCATAAATCAGGACCCACCTTAAGGCCCTTATCAACATCACTTGATATTGTGCTTTAGTAATGCATATTCCCATATTCCTTAATAAAATTCACAAGTAATAAAAGTAACACAAACCAGCTGCCACACAGTAACTTGGGGTGTTTGGGGCCCTGGGGCATGGCCTGCTTTGCCCAGTTGGTAATCCAGCCTTGTGTACACCCTAAACACTATACTGTGGCTGTACTATCTGCATAAACAGTTTGAATAGGCCTAGCCTAATCTGACACGTGTAGCTATTGACACATTTTGGACATCCACTGTATGTGCTGTTATTCAGATAATTCAGCTATTAATAGATCTATGAAAGCCTTAACATTGTCTGGAGAAGAACCAACAACTAAAAGCCCAAACTTTCTTTTGCAAATCAATGTCCGTTACTTCTATCCTCACACTGTCCAATGTCATATAAGGAAAATGGCTTTTCTTTTCTTTGGTTGAAATGTTGAAAAGTTCAAAGTAAAGATGATACAGTATGTGCATAAAACATTTGACTGGGGATATGTGAAGCTCAACCAACAAAATATTATAGCATTTAAAATTTGCATGGTTTTCTAGTTGATGAAAAATAAACTGGGATGATATGCTTTTCAGCCAACAACATGATGCAATTGTTTAAAGGGGAATGTCGACTTTAAACAAGGTTATGCTGCTTAAAAACACATGACAGGTTAAATGTTACTGACCTGTGGCTGGGTGTCCCTCTAGAGAGCTGGTTGGTTGACCTTCATTACAGGCACAGGTTGAATGGCTCCCCAAACAGGAAATCTGGGACGAATCAGACAGGTCCCTGGACAGCTAACATTAATTCTACTAGAACCATTTTGCAGTTTTTCTTTTCATGTCATGTTTTAATGTGCTTCTGATTTTTGCCCACTTGGTAGATAAAGCCAGGAAAAATAAGAGTGGCTTTGACTTCATGAGCTGGATTTAAACAAATGCATTACATGCAATTAAGCACTGAGTCACTGGGATGTTCCCATTTAAATTGTCTAAATAGGCCACTTAGTTGGGTTACAATCAACACTGCTCAATACCTATGTGAGATGACCTCAATTCTAACAGCAAATGGTTTAAGTGAGTAAGTAAGACTACAGTTAAACTCTCGAATTAGTTTGTCAGGCATTTTACGGCAAAGTAAGGTTGATTATAATCATATGATGGTATTACAAACAAAACATGTTATTTCAATGTTTAGTAGTTTCCAAATTTGATTATGTATAACTATTCCAGTTACATGTTTCACTATAAGTATTTTCTTTTTACGTACAGTGGAGACAGTTACACAAAAGTTTTCCTACACATGTCCCTGCCCAGGTACAAAAAGAGGAGTCCCTGGCCTAAAGTTGGTCTGCTGAAGGGTCTATTATAATAAAATGTTGGAGACCCCTGGTATAATGTGCCTTGACTTACATGTACAGTGCATCACTCACTTTTATGACAGTGAGGTAAGGCAAAACAAAAGCAGCTCATAAAAACAAGCGTTCTCACATCACTATAATCCCTATCGTTGACTTGATGGTGCAAGATCCATTTGCCTCACTCACAGTCACGATAACTGACACTGTGACGATAAGAGATTTATGTCACACACTGCTGAAAGCACTGAGAGTATGCTGTAGTACTGCAGATATTTTATGATGTAGTTAAAAGGTCCTGAACTTTGCCCTGTGAATGCCCATCTGCTAATTTCACTAAGACTACTGTTTCCATTTGAAAGTTTTCGACAAAGTTAGTGGAGTGTTGCTATTTCCCAAAATAAGAAGCAATGCAGAGCAGTGCAGAGAAACGATTTGTAATTGAGTCAGTATTACAGCATGTGACCCACCAAGAAACAAAGCTGGCAAGTTTTCAGACAGGCCTTAAACACAAAAAGCCTTTAAAACAAAACTGGCCTATAAAGCAGGTCAGCAACTCATTTTACAGCCATGGCTTAATCTGACTGGGATCCAAATGAGAAATTCAGTGTGTTGCCTGAGACACAAGCTCATTAATGTTCTCATTAGGTAGGCCCTGAGAAGTCCACTGCAGGCCCAGGACCCACTTAGAGTCCCAGACCCAAAACAAAACAAAACAGCTCCTACAATAATGTGTTGACTTATGATATGATTGACACTCCTTCCAATAATGAGTGGGTAATGACAGCCAATTGTTTGGTTGTGGAAAAGGCAGTAGTGCACGGCTAACTGATAACTTGGCAGAGGCAAGAACAGTGGGGATGATCATAATGTTACAACTGTGGATACATGACATGGCCTCTAATATCCATCTCCATCCATCCACTTATCATTTCCATCCATCTGTAAGTGTGTGGGCCTATTGTTGAACAATGTGACCACCAACTGCCATACAACTCTCCAGTTTGTTAAAGGCATGTAACTTAAAGAACACCTGTACAACATAACACAATCCAACTACCCTACAATTATGGTTTAATATGAGGATTTTGTTGAGACAGAGATTCAAGTCTATATTTTGAGGATGTCCTCCCAACATTTTTCCCCTGTTAAAATGTTTTAAGGACTGAAGGTGTTGTATGCATAGATTGTAAAGCCCCCCTAAGGCAAATCTGAAATTAGACTATATAAATAAAATTGACTTGACAGTATCAAGCAATCGAAAACAATAACACTGCAATTTGCACACTTCTTCTGCTCAACAAAAATAGAAAAGGGAATATTTACTGGACAGCATACATGTATACATGTGTACATGTTGTGTCCACTGCACACTCAGACTGTGTTGGATGATGGTGGCCATCATGCAGTCACAAACACATCCTACAAAAAAAGAGTGCAGAAAATCTGCAGAAAATCTGCAAATACTGTCATAAATTGTTTGCCTTTAAAATACATCCCATTCACTGACATATACTGTGAAGACTTCTCCCCCAAAGTCAGCGCAAAAACAGAAACAGAATGTAAGTGGCAGACTATTGCCCTTTATTACACACATGCCCGTAGAGACATGAGTTCAGCTTCTCCATTCATACACATTTTCTGTTCCACAGGTTGGGGTAGAAATACTTGTGTGGCGTTTGTTTGACGTGACACTCCCCCCTAGTCTATGGGAGGCCGACGTCACCCTGCCAGCGGAGGAGTGGATGGCCTCTGTAATAAAAATATATTAAGAGAATTGAGGAAAAGGAGAAGATTGGCCGAGGGGAAAACAGCAACAACGCAGCGTTTAAGCCTTTTATGTCATCCCGCTACTGAGCCATGGACGTGAACGCCTTTTAACACAGACTGGGATATATTTTCGTTGCGGCATCGAGAGCTCCTGGCTGAAATGCTATGTTATGTGTGGCTTTCTCGGTTTTTTTGAGCAGACAGAGAGAGACAATTGTACTGTATCCCAGCCTAGTGGATTGGAGTGAAAGTCCGCCATATTCTGCCTTACCACGCCCGGGAGTCGAGCCATTGGAAACAAACGCACAGTTTTATTCATGTGTTTTTCCGGTTGCCCTCATTCACGGACGATAACACCGGGGGTTTTTGTCGATTTGAAAAATAACATCATCGACGACTTTGAAGAGAGAGGGGTGGCCGGGCACGGATGGCAGTGCTTAACGAGATCACACAGACCAGTACGGAGGATGTGTTTTGAAAGGATCTGTTGATCATATTGAGAAGGAAAAGCAGATTACACCAATTAAGATTGGACAGATATTCAACTCAAACCGCTTTGGACACTATTTTGAAGCTGTCGAGAGGCCCAGAAAGCGAACCGAAACGGGGGGAGGGGGGGTCAATAATTTCTCAAATATCTAATTTTCCTTTCCACCACAATCTGTGCGCTGTTCAGGCTCATTATAAGGGCGTCCACGCGTTATTTCACCCCAAGCAGGCCTATATGAGGACGTTATTTGGCATTCACAGGCCTCTGTTTGTTTGTTTGTTTTACTCCGACGAATCTGAAATCTGAATGAACCAGTAAGAAGAAAAAACGGAAAAGTGCGTGTCTTAAAAAAAAAAAAAAAAATATATATATATATAAACACACACACACACACACACACACACAGGACAACAGGAGAGAGAATGACCCTGGAATCCATAATGGCGTGTTGCCTCAGCGAGGAGGCGAAAGAAGCCAGGCGGATCAACGACGAGATCGAGAGGCAGCTCCGCCGGGACAAGAGGGACGCACGTCGGGAACTGAAACTGTTGCTTCTCGGTAAGCTCGACGGGGAGGGGAAGGGAGAGGAGTGGGGGAGACAGATGCAAAGCCCAAATTCCGCTCACCAAAAATACCTTTCTCGGGTAGTAGGAAGGTAGGCGAAGGTGCGGGTCTATTAATGGGACTGCCTACCTGAGTGAAGTTGGGGAGTGGGTGTTTGAGATATGTCTGTGTTGTGAGTGGACTGCACAGATTGGCAGGTCAGCAGAGGGAGGAGATGCTGCCCAGCCAGGCCCATAGGGCTCCCGGTGTAAAAACCACCTGATTTGAATAACTGCGACCGGTTAGTGTCGAGGAAACAAATGCTTACCACTTACTACGGGCCTTAACGCTTACCTGTTACCTCTCCATGCTGGCCTAACAGCAACCTGTGTAGCCAGGCCTAGAGGGCCCATCCAGGTGGTGTGCTTATGAGTGTGTCAAACATCGGCTGGGCCAAAGTCTAGCGTTTTATTGGGAGTAATCAAGACAGGATTGCAGCTTAACACCCAACCCTGGCAATGATTATATTACAGATGTCAGTCTATGGAGCAAAGTTGGAAGCATGCTGTCCTATCTTAAATAACTAAATATTTATTTATTCATATATTAAAATAAAAGCTTGTGTGATGGTATGATCATGGACCCACCTTTTATATACATTAGTTAATTTTAATCATTCTCAAACGAATTGTAGCAGAGACACAGTGTGTTGAAGTACATGCTCCTTCTATTTATCTTGTCCTTCTCTTTCAGCCACCAGTATCTTACCACCTATTCAAAAAATAACAGTGCCATAAAATCTTAAAACCTTTTGTAATTATCTTATGCTACCTTTGCATTTTTACAGTTGGGGGAGGGGGGTCAGTCCTGTCCTGAAGTATTAGTCATACTGGAGAAATCTGAGGAAAACAAGTCATCTACTCACCATCCCGTTTTTAATTAGATTTTCAAGAAAAGCCCATTAGTTGTGATGGCCGTGGTTGTGGAGAGTGGTGCCAGAAACCTCTCTTCCTGATACAGTGCCCTCCTCTTTCAGTCCCTTAGTTAGCGGAGCAGGCTGGGAATTAAGATCACATCATCCAGACTACTTTCTGGAGAAGGCATGTCGAGTTTTTGCCTCTTGTGGGATGTCTAAGAGAGTTTGAAGGAGAAATGTTTCCTCTTTGCCCTCCTGTTAATACAGAATGATTAAATGAATCCCCCTTAACAGGATTTGAAGGAACTGACTGCCACCTCCCTTGTTAACTATGGACAAATAATTGTGTTGTTGTTGCCCACTAATCTCTTTTAATACCCAACAATTCGCTGTTATGCAAACACATAACAGCCAATCCAAAAAGTGATGATGTGTAAGTTTGAGGACGTAACTGTATTTCTCATAAGACCGTATATGGTATGTATTCAATGATTAGTCACTATTCTCATGTGATAAAAAAACTTTAATTTAAAGATTTAATGATTATGATTCATATGCAATATTTTTTGTGTAGTAGCTGCTTATCAGTAGGTCCTATCAATATAGGCTATAATATTTCAGAGTGGTTTAGTAGCATGCCTCTAATGACAGGATGCTTACAATTAATGTCTATGAATATTGAGTTGTGGGGAAGATACGATCCATTAAGTAGCAGAGTAAAAAGTTTCCTGTAATGATTAACCGTATGTGTGATTTCCCTGTGACAAAAACAAATAACATTTATGTGTTTGGTTTTTTTATAATGAGAAAGTTACATTTTACATAATTAGCAAAGTAGATACTACTGTCTGGCAATCGTGAGTACAGTTTTTAGACAGATAGATAGTTGCCTGCTGTGTGGAGTTGTCATGAGGTGTTGTAGGGACAGTATAAGTAGGAAATGTGATAGGAATGTGGTCTAGGCTAAACCATGATAACAGACCATGGACAGAAGAGACCTCATACATACACTAACATGCACATGTCTGAACTCACAAAACAATTATGGCTAAATCCACCATTTTCTTTCAGTGAGACTAGAGCTCATTAAATATATGAGCTTATACACAGAGTTCTGAATTCACAGTGAAAGCATGTGTGAATTTCATACAGGCTCCACCACTCCCGCTGTCAGTGGTAGAGTTAACTGGAGCTTTATAAGGCTCCATTAACCCATATGCTGTCAGTGTATTGCGGGTTTTCAAACTCACTAATTGCTTAATGTCTCGTGGGATGTAGCACAAAACTCTCCAGTCAAGTTTAGAAGTTTCTCAATTCTTCAAAATGTCCATCACTTGTTTTTTGTTTTTTGACAAATTATCTTGGCTTAGTCTTTCAAACCCATTTATTTCTTATATCCACAGGGACAGTGCCCACACAACACAACAAATGAGCAAGTTTAAAAAAACATTGCAAGCATTTAATCCATCCTCTTTGTGTATCTCTTATCCATTAAGGCATTGTAAACTAATAAGGCAGATGTACTGAAATTAACACTCATTTAACCTGGGCAGATGACCAGTGGAGGAGTTGTTGCAGCGGGAGGAGGAGGTGGGGGGTTGATAGTGTAACACTTAGGGGCTGTCTGGCACACACATAGTTTAAAGCTAGCTAATGAGATACTAAAGGCCTCACTAAGAAATGTGACTCAGGAAAAGTCCAGTAAAAATCGATGTCCGCCAAAGCAGAAGAACAATGAGGCGGAGCATCTCAGCAAGAACCAACTGAAATTGATCTCCTCCAGCAATATATGAACATAAACACATTAACTGAAAATCAAATCACTGTCATAATCCATTAGTATCAGCTCATACTTTTCATTGTTCACAAGGAAAGAAAGCACAGTTAGTCAAATAACATAACTCAGTGGTTCAAGAACTGTTGCACATGACCAGAAATGTGGAGTGAAACTAAGTTGAACAGACCTTTTTCACAGCAGACATCTTGACTTGTCAAACACAGGTGTAACGAATAACACTGTTAATTGCTGCATTGCATGGCAATGAAACGATGAAACAATGAAATGACCCATCATTAATGTTAGCAGTTCCACCTGTGCTTTTCTTGCTATGACAAAATGTCTGCTGTGAAAATCGTTTACGCATCAGATTCATTTGGGAACAATAAAACAAGAGGGCTCTGATGCTAGCAAGATTTATTCCCAAAGCAGAACAAACCAGTTGTTGTTGTTTTTTTTTTTTGTTTTTTTTTTGTTGAGCAGACATGACAGAAAAAGTTTGGGTACCACTGACATAACTGATAGACACATGCCAGCCAGGGTAGGACATAAGATATAGTTTATTAAGTTAATCATACAGATACAGATAAACAGCTGAAGTCTACCTCAACAGCAACCAGATTATAGTTCGTCACAGAAAAAATGGGCACACCTCCAAACACAGTAAAATTTTGTCAGATTAAAGTGGTGCATTGTAATAACATAAAGAGCAGAAAAGGACCTTTGACTTTGACATATTTCCGTCAGAGAAATGAGACTGCTGTGGGGACAGAGAATTAATCTGAGATCCTCCCATTGACAACCCAGCAAAAATCGAGTAGGTTACGTCTGCATATTTAGAATTTTCTGTAGGACGGAAGTTGGAACAAGTAAACTCTTTTGTTGTCAAATCAAGGCTCATTGACTGAGCTGCTCCATTGGAGGAGTGGTGGACAGTGCTTAGAGGGCACTTGACTAGTTGTTGAGATAAAGAAGAGCACTTCTCCTTCACTTGCCAAACTTTCTGAAATGTGCAGGAGTTTCAATAATCAATTCTGAATAAGAACCTACACTTTCAACTTTTATGCGATTATCGTCCCTGTGACTGTAGATGGCATGGGAGCATTTAGCTTTAAACAATGTTTATTTGATCGGTAAAACCTTGTTTCAGGGGAATTACATGTTAAATGATGGTAAAAAATGATGAATGCCATAAGACCTAGATTGTTCTCTTGTCTTTATTTTTGAGGAAAGTGAATGTCTCCTCTTTGAGCATGACATTACGTCTGGAGAAATGTAAAGCAACAGAGGCTCCATTCCATTAACTGAGATTCCAAACCTGTGCAGTCATGGGAAGTTCAAGATGAACGGAGAAGAGAGGAATATAGCAACTGGTGACATAGCGACTGGAGACAGGAAAGAAATAGAAAATCTGTGTTCTTGAAGAAAGGGAATGGGAAACAGAATCAGTTTGTGTTAGATAGTTAGGATGCTTACTAAAATTGTAATGCAGCTGTGAGCATGGATGTTTTGAAAACTCTTGTCGGTGTTAAAGTGTGCTCTGACATCTAAGACTCGAAAGTCAGCTGCAGAACAGTAACTTTTTTTAAATTCCTATGATCAACCAACCAAATTCCCATGATCCTTTGTGTTGGAAAGGAACTGTATTGCACCAATTACTACTACGGTGTCAACCGTCTCAGAGAGTTGATTACTACATCTGATGTCCAATGACCATGAGAGAAATGAAGAGGAGACAGTCATATTAAATCATATTATTTACTCTTTAAGATGTTGAATATCAATAATCATATACACTGTATATATTTACCATCAAGTAGATCACAAAATAGCAAATAAAAGATACATATAAGGAGTGTAAGCATACACAATATAAACAACCAAATTGAATTATTTTAACAGATTGGATTTCAAGGATACAGACGGAGGCTAGTCTCACAAATATGTAGTGTAAACAATTAGTGCAACAGTCTGTGTTGGTCACCACAGTTCTTTAAGATGTTCAGATGTCGGGATAGCGATGTGAAGCTGGTCGTTAAGCTGCAGTCTCAGGTCCCCTGATGCACGATGAATCGGCAGCGTTGAAGATTGCAAAGTCTATGATGCGTGTTATTGATTTATCCCGTTGCTGGGTATGACTCAAAATGTGGTTCTATAATAAGCAAATAAACTTAATCAGTAACAGAAAACTGCATAAATGTCTGATGACGTTAACAGCACAACAGAAATAGCTGCGTCATTGTAACTGTATAATGGGCGATCATCCTCGCCATCATAAAATCGCTATACTTCACATAATCGAGGAAACACACTCATTTTACATAATTATAATCTAGCAGCAGTATATCAAGTTAAACAGTGAATAAATGACATAATAATATAATGAATACTTAAACGAAACTCACGGCCTTCAATGACGCACATTCCAAATCGCCATGAAGGAAACTTCAACGAGAAGTCTGAGACAATTAAGCATCATCCACTGCCAATCGAGATCACAAATATTCTCCCTGCAGTTCACAAAGTGAAATCGCTACAGAAAGAGATCCTAATTGGAATTATTTTGCTGCTTAATAGAGAAAACTGCAGGACCTATGCCTTCACTCTGCCGTTTGCGCCTTGTAACTGATCCGCTCTCGCGCAATCGCCAAACAGGCCGCGCCCTCTCAATCCAGTTCAATGACCAACTTAATAGCTGTACAGCCCTTATAATAAAAGAACACAAACTGAACATGGGCTTTTTTACACTTTGTATGACGTCAGTGTTTGTGTGGATCATGAATACAATACTAGAAACGCTTTGCCTCATTGGAACATGGAAACAATGGTAGCTTATTATTTTACGATAACCCAACAATTTATAGGTTTACGGGTTATAAGTTAACCTCACAAAGTGGTCAGATAGTTTTATGCCCACTGTGGCCAAACCTGCTGAGATACCCTTGAGCAAGATTAACTACTACTCTGTTGTCATCTGTACTGAAATAACAAGGAATTTATTTTTTACTAGAGCTGAAACAATTAATCAATTAGTCCATCAATAGAAAATGAATCGGCAACTATATATATATAATCGATCGTCATTTTTCAAGCAAAAATACCAAACATTTGTTGGTCCCAGCTTCTCAAATGTGAGGATTTGATGCTTTTCTTTGTCATAGATGTAAAGTGAATATCTTTTGAATATGTCACCTTGGGCTCTGGTAATGTTTAATATAAATGTGTCCAAATTTTCTAGTCAAAATTATTAATTGATAAATTGTAGTATCAAAAATAAAAATAATCAGTAGTTAGTGCCCTAAATTTTACCCTTGTAGGATACAGTAAAATTGAGAGAGATATAATTGCTGCCTAGTACTGTCTTGTTGCATTGCTACATTATAGTATTGCATACATCTGGCCGGTGTTTATTTAGCATTGAGATCTCAAATATAACCCAGTCAAAGAGGTTAAACATGAATAATTATCAGGCTTGTCTCCATCTGCTAAATTGATTTAAAATTGCTCAATTACAAAAGTGGCACAGCCCAGCTCGAATCCCCAAGAGTTAATTGGACCTAGTTTATGTCCCCTTTAACACACTTACACATACATATACACATACACAGAGAAAATCATAGACAAGTGGGATGACAGGAACAGGCAGAACAGCTATGACCAACTTAGAGTATGGAATTATATCTTCTTTTTTTAATCATTGCAGGATTAGAACATGTTTAATCTGCACTTTTTGCACTCAAATTGCGCATATCATCTGTCAAAAACATTTGCAGTGTTGATCTACCCAGTCACTGTCAGCTTCTTTTATTGGACAAATGAAAGCTGTGGGAACTTTGTCAAGGCTACGACTGAACAAAGTCCACCGCAAACTTTTAACAAGCTTTTAACAAACACATGGTTGTAATTGTGAGAGGAAGCACTAAAGATGTCATATGATTCTTGTATGAATGCAGCCAAGTTAACAATGCAGCAGTAGAAAGTGAAGAATTAGGGAGGTAAACATAAACCAATTATAATTTTGCAATATGATTCAGTTCCACTTGTAATGCAGTTAAATACTTGACATAGTATCAGCATTTTCTCCAATATAACTCAGGACTTGCTTGGCATTGACAGGATATAAACAGCATCTTTTTCACACTTATGATGCAGTGCAGTATTGACATCTAGTTGTCCTAAACTAAAACAACTCACACTAACTGTGAATGCTGGAGGAGAACATCAAAATGCTGTCTGGTAAAGTACGTGGGTACACCGCTGTATTTTTATTGAATTCATGTCTCTGCCTTGTTTTTTGCCTAGAGATTTGCTGGTGTTGGTTTAAGGCTGCCTGCCATTAACACTCAATCGATTTGACACCCACAGGAATGAGTTTCTTTATGAAAAAGGAAGTGAAAAAGAAAACCAGTTCCTCGAATCATTTCTACAACAACAGTTTCAACTGCTCAATAAAAGATCAAGTTCAATTTCAAACTATAGGATTTCTTATCATTCAATCGAGACTGTTAAACATGGGTTAATCTGTGGGCTGGAACTGTAGTTCCACACACATTAAACTGCTTAACTACAGATTTATACCTGAACTTTAAAAATGAAATGAAAATTATTTAAACAGAGTTGTCAACTTTCAATTCATTAAAGTGCTTACTGCAGTACTTTGGTTTCAACATGTCAGAGAGGGAGAAGAGCTTTCTTTCTTTGGTCACATGATTATATTTTAATGCAAAAACTCAATGTCATGTTCAAGTAACTGAGATGGAAAGGGGAGCACATTTTATGGTTGAGAGGTTGAGGTTCCTGTCAGTACCTGCAAAAGTGATCCCATAATATTTCTATAGTAGCTGTAGAATAATCCTATGGTTTTCCCTTTCAAATCAGAACCAAGCAGTGTCTGACCCTTGTTAAACGCTAGTAAGAAGCAGTGCTATAAACTACGGTTCGATAATGCATGTTGAAGAAGGGTAAATCTGAAGTAACCAATATTTAGTTTTCCAGATATGACTACTGTACGACTCTACAGACTGTAGTTAGAAAAACACATTGCAATTTAGACTAATGCATTTGTGAAAGTGAATATGGTACTACAGTATGGCCCTTCTCCGCTCTGTCTGTTAACTCTCTCCTTGAGGTGCTGCTAAGTGTTTTCCTTTTCTTCACTCATGCATTTTTTATAATGATGCTCAAGCATCATATCAGCATTTTTGTATCTGTTATCCAATTTGGTTTAAAAAGTCAACTGTAGGCATCTCTGTGTACAGCTGACTCTGATGCTGTGGTGCATTCAGGGGCTTGCAGAAATGCACATATTCTAAGACTTGTCTTGTGGCAAGTGAAGAGCGGAAGAAGCTACCAAATTCACATGATCCTTTTGATTACCTTTATTATGTGCTTTTTGTTCGTTTACTAGTTTAAGTTTGTGACAGCATAGGTTGTGAATATTTGGCAGCTCACAGTCTTCAGATGTCCAGAATATCACACGAGTAAATGAATGCAGCACACACAGATACAGAGTCTGTCTTTTCTTTTCGCCCCTGACTATGTTCACAAGTCCTGGGGCCTGGCTTCCGGACATGGAGCCAGATCAGACATAATCATCTCAGATGTAATGTCGATCCTTTCACACCAACCTCAAACAACAGGTTAATCCTGGGCCACTGCATTGGTTTGAAAGGTGACTCAGCAGCCTCTAATGGCCAGCACACTCATACCTAGCATACTCACTGTCTGTCTATCCTTTTCAGTGTCTCTCGTTGGTATAATCGAGAAGATCCATTAGGTCACAGACGTGGTCACGGTATCTATCTATGGATGACTTTATGAACCGCTCATATTCCTCTTCTTGTTTGAGGACATCAGGTTCTCTCCCGTTTTCTGTGTTTGAACAGCCATGAGGAGATCAGAACTGTGCCACACAAGAGCAACTCAGATCATTTGTGCCTGTACAAACCAAACCCACTGGCACAGTTAATTTAAGTTTTTGAGATTACTCACTGTTCCACTTTGCCTGTTTAAAAAAAAAAAATTAGAATGTGTCTATTTTTAGGGTGGATGCCGTAACTGCTACTAGTCGTTGAAGGTAATGTAATAGTTAATTGTAGGTGGACATAATATGTGGGTGGAAAGCAGGTTGTGACAAGTCCCCCCACCCTCCGGTGCTAAAAGGTGAATATTTCAAAGTGCAGCAATAGCATGCAGCACTAACAAGCAATTGAACATATGAACTTTGCCTGGGGCTGTTGAAAATAAATATGTGTGTACAATGTAGTACATTTAGTTTTAATGTATTTTATCATGTAAAAATAGATTAGAAACATAAGTGGCAAAAATTAGCATAGCTATATGTTCATATTTCATGGTAGCATTTCCTCATTGCTTCATGCACTTTAAAATAAAAGAATTTGCAAACCCTAACCTTTTTAATGGTTAAAGGTGGGGTATGTGATTCTAATCCAATACACGTCTTTTTGTCAAATTCAGCGAATATCTCCTCATGGTCTGCTAGCTGTCCATTTAATTACTTGCTGTACATTTAATTATTACTACCCACGGTGTTCAGCTTACTTTCTAGTTTGCCAAGATATGCTGTTGGTGTGACGTTAGCTACAGTAGCAGGAGAGTTGTGAGTATCGCTGTCTGGAGCTGGTGTGCTGGCTCTGGGAAACGTCTCATCCTCTCTGGCTGTTAGCTTCACAGCAGCAACTGTAGGGACAGTTTGCTAACCAACAACCAAGCTAGTTGCGATAGTTAGTTCCATTACTTGCTGTGTCGTTGTTCGCTATATTTCATGGTATTTGTCATGGTATTGGATTTCTCCAGAATCGCATACCCCACCTTTTAAGTGCTTGTCTCAAGAGCACCTCAAGGGTAATTCTGCTAACACCAGTTTTGTCATTACTACCCTTCTCATTTCAGGCTTCTAAATTGGCAACCCTACAATAGGAAAAACTGTGTCTCTAGAGTTTATAGTATTTCACCACTAGTTTAGTCTGTAGCTTGGTTTTGTAAAGTGCTTAGTCTGTGTTGTGGGCCCACAGTAGAGAAGCTAATTTGGCTAAAATAGAGTTTATATTATACAGTACAAAGGAGAATAACACATCTAGACTTTTATAACAGAGACTGTAGGTTACACTGGAATGCAGCACCCATCTCTTGGCTGCTGACATGCAAAGCACACACATACACTCCTTCCTGCCAAAGTTATTCAAGAGTTAGTGGTGAGGTAAAGTTAGACTGTTCTGTTGGTCTGCCAAGATTCTCAGTGAACCAAAGAGAAACTACACCCCCAGCTCTTCACACCCAAATAGTCCCTGTCATCACTGAGAGGAGAGAGATGTTGCTCTTGGTCTGTCACCAGACTAAGCAAACAGGCTGAGAGGAAAGTAGCCAGCACATAATATTATATGCGTGACTGACTGAGTGCACGAGTGAGTGAGTACATACTGTATGTGTGTGTGTGCATGCACTGTACATCTGTGTGTATAAATGTGTGTGCACATGCTTCTTCCAAGACAGGACGTTGTGTTACAAAAAGCCATGATTCAGCTTTTTTCCCTTGGGAAAAGTTCTCGTACATATTTACATTTTAAAATGTTTTTAGAATAGTTTTCATTCCTAAATACAGTTACATCTACATTTTCAGGGTTTACTTTTCTTGGCTTGTATTTCACTTTAAAGCTGCAATTGTCAATATTTCTGCATTAACAATGAATCAAATGTTCATAGTGACGAACCCACAGAGAGTTATCACCCAACTCTGCAGATTTCCTCAGCTCTACGGAGCGTTTTAACTGATTTAGGATCATTGTTTTGTTTTTTTGGCCCCCAACTCCACTCTTAAGCCCTTTTTTTAGAACATGGAATACATAACATTTCTGGCTTCATCTATCAGTTAAAGGGATGGCAAGAGAGAGAGGGAGAGAGAGCAGAGAGGGAGAGAAGAGAGGGAGAGAGCAGCTGTGAGTTAAAAATGTTATAAAAGCGAGGAGGAAGAGTGTTTTATGTTCGCTGCATCACTTATGGATTTTAAAACTTTTTGCTGTTAAAGCCTTAATTAATGACCATCGTGAGCACGAGGGACGCTCGCCCCCGCCTCTCACAGTGAATCCACTGATTCATTTTTCGCATCAATTTCATCATGTAACGTTATTTGAGAGTGAATTCTACTGCCTGTTTTATAATATCTGATAGTACACAAGTATTGTATGACAGGATGTTAAGCTGGGACTCTCATTTAATTCCTATTTCCTAAGCAAATAGGAATCCAGTGTTTATTCATCCACACAATTGGCATGAATGAAAAGTGAAAATATAAGGAGGGTGTTGATCAGACTATTACTGGGGTTGTATGAGGGGTTTTTTTAAACCTCTTTTGCACGACACCGTGAGGAGAAAATAGTTTTTTTTAGACTGATCTGTTCTGAGAAGATCAATCTCCTCACAGCAACTTAAAACTTGCTCTTTCACAGTATTTCCTAGTTAACTAATTCTGTGCATAAGAGATGATGATTGAGATAATAGATTTATTACAGTGATCTTAGAAGGCGGCACAAGACGCACATTTAATTTCTCTCTTTATTTTTCACCTGCTGCAGCCTTTCATTAATCTGACGGCATTCAATTCAGACTTGTGCTAAGTGATACGGAAATGTTGCTAGGTCTGACTTAGTAAGATTTCCGTTACATTTACGTATAAGTGACCGGGGGGCTTATTCAGGCATGAAACCGATGTGTTAAATTGCCGTCAGATTAACATAAAGGACGCAGCAGGCAGCTGTTGTCAGCAAACAAGCTTTAGTAAACCCACTGTACGCTACCTGCTCAGCACCAAACGGCAGACAAAGTTGCGACTAACTGTTGAATATTGCGCAGTATTTAGCTGCTAAAGAGCCAGAATTCTTTCCCCGCAGTTGGTAGAGACCAAAGCAGAGCTAAATGAACAGTGAATATTGGACTTACATTCATCAGGTGGCCAGAAACATGACTTCAAATGAAGGCTGATGTTGCTCCGTGTCTGATAGGTTTGCAATTACATTCGGCATAACTCCTTTATAAGGTGATAATGTGATAAAATCTATTAATGCAGCGTTAATAAAAGAGGCTTTTAGACAACAGCACTATAGCATTTTTTGACATTGTCCATCCCAACTGGGGAACTAGATTTCTGATTGGACTCTTATCCGCAAGAATACCAGCATGTTTGAAGATTTTTATGGCTGTCCTCTCAACTCTAATTAACTAATTAGTTGTTTATTGTGAGAAGACAACTTCTGTTATGTTGTTGCGGTTCCTTTTTTGCCCACAGGGATCCAGGAAAGTCATAAATGACTAAATGTCCATTTAAGGAGTGTGGGTGCTGACACTGTCTGTGTGTGTGTGTGTGTGTCTGTGTGTGTGTGTGTTTTCTGGTTAAATGAAACCCTGCACAAACCTACAAAATAAATAAACTCTGTTCATGTGTCCTCTTTCCCTGTCTACTTTCTCAGGCACTGGGGAAAGTGGAAAGAGCACATTCATCAAACAGATGAGGATTATCCACGGCACCGGTTACTCCGACGAGGACAAAAGGGGTTTCACCAAACTGGTCTATCAGAACATCTTCACAGCCATGCAGGCCATGATCCGAGCCATGGAGACGCTGAAGATCCCCTACAAATATGAGCACAACAAGGTAAATGAGATCCATAATCAAGCCATTTCAAATTCCTCAGTTGAAATAACGACTGTAGTGAAGGGTGACTAATAGTTTGAGAAAAAGAGAGAACGATGCAACGAAGTGGCCACAGTGTCCTTGTTTATTTTTACTGTGCTGTCTATCTTATTTGGAACAGCCATCCATAATCGTTTCCTGTCCTTTTTGACACTTCCTGTGTCCTTAAAGCACTCCAGCCTTCCATCACACCCTGTGTGTATTTGTGTTTCTGTGCTTCTGTGTTTCCATGCACTCAAATCCATGTGTGCATATACTTACGCATATACACAAGAGAGACCTGACCTACACCACTCACATAAAGTTACTTTCCGTATCACATCATTGGGTCCTTTTTTCTCTCATTTGTATGAGTAATCCTTGTAGTCATAGCTTTGGAAGCTGTTACAATGACCTCTTACTCGCAGTTTATTCCCTGTGAGAGTGACAAATGAAATGAAAGGAAGTGGAGCGTAGTAGTCATCACTTCGGCAACGCTTTTTATAAATGAGACCATTTCGGGTGACAGCTGACCACGCTGCTTCAGCCCTGCCTGGCCACAGACCAGTCAGGAGTTGTTCGCTCAGAGGTTTTGTAGAGATTTTGTTAGGACGGGTTGATAAATTATTTAGTAGTTTTTAGTGTGATCTCCTGAGCTCAGGCCATAATCTTGGGATGTTACAGTAGGATTAGGACCGAGTAAGTATTTTACTGATAATGCACAGAAAAAAAGGGGGATAAAAACGTTCTATTCTCGTTGATATTGTGGATGTTGTAACTGTATTAGAAATGTTTTTTGGTTAGCCACATTTTATCAGCATTGTCATTTCTGTAGATTACAGCAACAAGTAGACCAGTTGCCATTGGCTCCCATTCATTTCATTGGGAGGGAATGTGCAGAGACTTCCTGATATGTTACTAAATTAATTCCACAGCTTGGATCTAACTTGAGCAGGTGCTTTTTGAATCTCTGCTGTTGTGGTGGATCATCATTCTCCATGTGTGCTTTCACTTCCCTCATGCTCATGAAGAATGAAACTGAGGAACAAATTCACGAATTGTGGCCGCTGATAGCACCATGAATTGCATCATTGCAATCATTTGCAACCGCTCTCTGCACCGTCTCAAGGTTCACAAAAGATATTGCTCTAATGATATTTCAGCGCAAACAGTTTTGCAGCTGAGTGCAATTTTTGCATCTGTTAAATGTTCATCTGCAGTTTTCTGTAGTGGCCCCAGTACTGAAGTAGCATATCACATAACATGATTAAGCAACGTTTGAGTAAAAAAAAAAGGTTAAAATGCAGTTGCAAGAACAATACTTTCCACTCATGTGGAAAGAGATGTTTGATTTGAAAGAGAACTTATTCTAATTCTAATTAGAATACTTCTAATTATCTAATAACTCCCCTTGCTCTTTCATTCGTTTCTGTCTGAGTGATATCTCTTATTTTTGACTCATTCTGTGTGGAGTGGTTGTATTTGGGGTGCTTTAACTGTGTGCTCTCCCTCATGCCTCTGGAGAGCTGTTTTCTCTCCTGCTCTGCTCTCTGCTGGACTGTTACAGTGCGTAACCACCGTCTCCACTTCTCACAGCAGCAGCTTTTATGTTGTTTTACAGTTTCATTCCTTCATGGTGAATATCCGGCATTGTACTGTCTCTGTGCCACCTGTGCGCATATGATGCCCTGTGATGCGCTATTGCTTCGCCTGGCTACAAACACTGCTGCCATGATCACTGGAAAGTCTGTGTGACACCTCTTATAAATGCGCTTCAGTTACTGCCATCTCCGAAGACGCTAATAATTTCACTCTAACTGCATGTGGCTATTAGCGCTGGTGTTGGTGTTGCCCTTGTTTTTCCAATGAGACTCGTTTGCATAGAAAGGGTCCAGTTTTGCTCCAAAGTATGCATATGACCTAATTTACATACCTGCAAATAGCACCGGACCACCGAGACTCTATTTCCCTGGCAGCGCAGTTAGGGGTGCAGTTCACCCTTTGCGGGTGCTTTGAGAATTTTTGTCGTATTTATGTAGGTTTAGCGGCCACAAAAGCTGCGCAATCCTTTTGTGATTTCACCCCTGAATGTGCTGTTTCAGCCTAGCAATTTCACCATTGTTTTACCCACTTTGAACACCATAAAAACCAAGTACATCCCTCAAATACACTGAGTAAAAATAATGCCACCTTAATCCTTTTTTATTAAAAAAAAAGTTTGTAATTAAAAGTTTTAAATTCCAGTTTACCACCAGCTCCCTTCATATTCCATAATCCAGTATCTGAACTATCAAAATGGCTGTAGTGGGGTTAGTGTGTTTACACATTAAGGTTTGGTATGAAACATTCAGAACTCATTATAAAAAATACTGGAACACTAATATCGTACTATGAAAGTAGTACAGCAAACAACAAAATTAAGTGTATGATCGAAGTTTAACAAAACTACTGAATGCCTCTCTTACTTTTTACCCAACATATCTGAGCTCTCATATACATACTGCTAAAATGGGAACTATTAGACCTTTGACAACGGAGTTAACTGACATCACAAAGGAAGTGAAAATGAAACCTGTCGATCTGTCTGGCTGGACAATTGTGGGCTAATCAAGACTTGTGGGCTAATCAAGCCCACCCATGAAAATAGTACAGTGTGTACTGGATACCTGTTTTGTCCTTTTATGACATCTTACTTGTTCGTTTTATCTTCTTTTTTTTTTGTCATTTCTTGTAAACCACTGAAATGATAAATTAGTGTGAAAAATAATAAAAGTTGCATCATAGTTTGTAAGAACAAAGAAACATGTTGCTGATATGAGACAAGGAGATATATTAATAAATAAAACTCCTTCCTCCCCACCGTAGATTATTTCAGAATGTGTAACATCATGGCCAAGTCGAAATGTCTCAATCACATATATAAATAATTTACATCGCATTGAGATTTTTGCTGCTATGATTATTTGTTTACTACAGTCTGCCAGCTCCACATCCATTACAGCACTTTAAGTAAGTAGAACATTAATTGTTTTGTTTTAGTTCAGTCACACTGTACAACTATACACTGCAGGTATTCTTTGTAAAGTAATGGATAAGGGTTAGATGATGATTCAAATGACTATCATGAAAGATGAACTCTAAAATTCATGCTAATGCATTGTTATCATAATAGCTGTCTGTTTTATGATAATAGCTGGTCAAATCATGTCTGTTCAGCACAATGCTGAGATTATACATCGTAATATAATATCTATGCTGTATGCGAAAGAGGAACCGTTTCAACATTCAGGCACATGTTGATCTCTTGTCATGGGACACAGGAGAGTTTTAATTGGAATCTGGGACGGCAAAAATTTCCCCTTAATAGGCCCAGTGGGATTAGAACTTCAGATATTTGGTCCATGCTGAGCCTGGGGGGTAAAGACATTTCTGGATATAGAATATGTGAGAAAATAAACTTGTGATAATTAGGACTGCATAACCTGTCTATCGATTTCCTTTCATAGTTACTGTGTTTTTAGATGATCAAAAAAGCATGATGAAGCTTTAATAAATTAAGTATTACTTTGTTTGGTGTTGTTAAATAAAGCTGTGTGTTTCAGTAAATCACCAGTTTGTCTCTTTGTTTCTTCCCTCCAGGGCAACGCCAACGTTGTGAGAGAGGTGGACGTAGAAAAGGTCTCCATGTTCAAGAATCCTTATGTAGATGCAATCAAGAGCTTATGGAATGACCCAGGCATCCAGGAGTGCTATGATCGAAGGAGGGAATACCAACTCTCCGACTCCACTAAATAGTGAGTAGAGTGACAAACCGCACAATGGATACGGATGTCAAAATCAGACTGCTAAACTCAGTATGAATTGAACTCAGGCTTAGAAGAAATCTCAGGGAAGATTTTTCTAAATGTGTTTAAGGTGAAATACAAGACTTTCTAGAAGGTACTGTAAGCACTAGAGTTATATTTTTGATGGTTTTCTGATGACAAATGCACATCTTGGTTCATTTTCTCTCTCTGTGTTTGTAGTTACCTGAACGCATTGGACCGGATCGCCGAGCCAGCCTACCTTCCTACCCAGCAGGATGTGTTGAGGGTTCGAGTCCCCACCACGGGCATCATTGAATACCCATTTGACCTGCAGAGTGTCATATTCAGGTCAGTAAAGAAATATATTGAGGATCAGAAAACATTAAAAGCATGGTTGTAAATACTCATAGTTTATAACTACTTTGCTGTTGTTGTTTTGTCTGTACAGCTGTTCGAGTTAGTAAAAGCACAGAAAATTTACAGGGAAATGTTAAAAGAAAACACTTTAGTGTAGACGCCATAGCCATTCATATAAAAATACTATAATAATGATCCTCAACTACAACTACTGACTTGACCTGAAGGAGAAGTCCAAGTCTAACATACCCAAAGTTTTTAGTCTACAAGTGTGTGTGTATTTCATAGAGAGAAAGTATCTTTACTCAATGAAAGTTTTGATATATTTGCACATTACATTAATCTCCCATTTGTTGAGGCTTTATATTTTTACTCCAGCACTAGTAAAAGGGAAATATTGTACCTTTTTAACGCAACTACATTTATCGGATGGTTGTACTTAATTGTTTACAATGTGGATTAATATTTTATATGCGACAAGTACAATAAGCTCATAAAATATAAATATGTGATGCTTTGTGAAGGTTTAAAGTACCCAACAGTCAAATTATGAATGCAGTGCTTAACATGTAATCAAGTATTTTTACATTGTGGCATAGCTGCTTTTACTCATGTCACTTTATAACAATGATACACTTTTTTAACTCAAACAGCTTCAATGAAGCATTGAAGTAGCACCACACTGAACATGATGTTTCACTTTTGATTCTTCAGTATATTTTACAGCAAAACTTGTGATTTTCCTTTGGCCTTTTTATTTTATTTTATTTATTCATTAATTTTTTTGGATTTAGCAATGCCCGTCAAAATGTGTTGATCCCTAGGTCAAGAAGGGATTCAAACTGATTTGCAAATATTTTCAGTGCTTGTAGTGACAGTTTTCTCTCTCCCGGATGCTGCTGCCATGACAGGATGGTGGATGTTGGAGGTCAGAGGTCGGAGAGGAGGAAGTGGATCCATTGCTTTGAGAACGTCACGTCCATCATGTTCCTGGTAGCGCTCAGCGAGTACGACCAAGTTTTGGTAGAATCAGACAACGAGGTGAATGATAAATACACAAGCACACTAAATGTGATTAGTTTTATTTGTGGAAAAACAACAGCAAGTCATTGTAGTTATTGTATTGTTTGTGTGATGCTTAGTTTTCTACATTTCACAACAATTTCACCTATTAAAATGCTTTATTATTTCATGTGAGGTGGAAGATGAGTTGGCTCCAAGGATGAAAAGCTATTCCTTATTTAAAACAATGGAAATCAGGTTCTCCTCCTGCCTGGCCGTGCTCCACCTTTTTTTTCCCTTGGAAAGCATTTGTAAATAATCAGGCAGCTGTTTTGAATACTGCCTTGGGCCACATCTCCTTCTTAAGAGGATATAGCATGTGTGTCAGTTTGTTATAGTCTATTAATGAGCAGGTGTGTGTTCATATGTGTGTGTCGTCTTGTTTTTGTGGCCGTGTGATTTCCTTCCTTTGTTTCTGCGAGCCTGCAAACTGCCGAAAGAGAAGACTGACCAGCTGCAGGTCCTCCGTATTCTGACGTCACTAGATTGGTTTTTATAATATACAAGAGATATTCTCTTTATCCCTCTTTAATACAGTGCAGTACTGGCGATGTGATATCTAAGTCTTGCTTTCAGAATGGTTGTTTTGTTCAGTTAAACACTGAAATGAAGTGCAAGTGGAGAAATTAAACTCTTGAAGGCGTCGTGGCCGCCCTTCTCTCTCATCTTTACTGCTCTCCCTCTGGTGCGGTAAAACATTTCTTAAAATCTGTATTTAATGAGTTTGAAAGACTGTTGTTTAATTAAGTCACTCTCCCTCTCTCTGTCTCTCTTTGTATGTCTTTCTCCCCCTCACTTTACTCTCCTCACACACATTCACACTCTCTCTGTAGAACCGGATGGAGGAGAGCAAAGCTCTGTTTAGGACAATAATCACATACCCCTGGTTCCAAAACTCCTCAGTCATTCTCTTCCTCAACAAGAAGGACCTGTTGGAGGAGAAGATCATGTACTCTCATCTGGTTGACTACTTTCCAGAGTATGATGGTGAGTAACAGCAGCATTGTGTTCACCCAGTCCAACCCTAATTTCATCTGAACCAAACACAAAGCTCGTGTTAGCTGCTAGTTTGCACACTATGACAGATCTTCTTGCTAAGTTTAAACAGATGTCAGTGATGCCCACCTGTGTCAAAACAAAAATGCATTCTGCATCACTATGGAGTGAGTCTTAGTTCAAACGCAGGTGCAAAACAGTTTAAGGTTTTCAGACATTTCTGTCTCATGTTTGATGTAATACGTTACATATTCAAGACTGAGAAAATCACAAAAATGCCAATTCAGTCAGATATCAGCTGTTGGAATACTGTTGATCAATATTGGTTTACTTTTTTTAAAGCTGTTATTAGGGTGTACTGATAATATATGAAAATATATATATCAAAGTAATACCTAACCTTCTGTTCATTTGTGAAAAACATTTTGGATTACTGAAGGCAGCAGATTTTTTTTATATTTGGCCATTAGAAAAACAATCAGCATCTAACAGGAAAGCTTTCAATAATCCCTCTGATGTTGAAAAATGCCTGGACAAACATGTTTAAAACTTTTCATTTTCTTGAGTGAATGCAGGCACTTGGAAACAGTAATCAGTGTTTTATAAACACATGCATCTTCAGAGTAGAAAGTAGACTTATTGTGGCATTGCAATGAAGAAAAATCAGTATTGGACAAAATGAGTACTGAAATGATTTGTTATTGTATATTTCAAAATTATGCATCCCTACAGATTAATATGGCACTAGCCTGCAAGACAATCAAACCTTTTGGACCGAGTGAATACAGACAGTGTAAAAATCAAACAGTAGTAAGAACATACAGTATCTAATGAATGAAACAGCCTCTGGCAAGTGTATTCATGGAGCATCGTCTTCCCCTCTCCAGGTCCCCAGAGGGATGCCCAAGCAGGGCGAGAGTTTATCCTCAAGATGTTTGTGGACCTGAATCCAGATAGCGATAAGATCATCTACTCTCACTTCACCTGTGCCACTGACACAGAGAACATCCGTTTCGTCTTTGCAGCCGTCAAAGACACCATCCTGCAGCTCAATCTAAAGGAGTACAACCTGGTGTAGAGCGGAGCAGGGCTGCCAACGGGAGGCCCTCAACACACACTGACTGACGCAATCTGTGAAAAGATAGATCATATACACACACGAAAAGAAAATCAGAGAGAAAAAAAATCTAATGGTTGCATAATACTAATTTATTTGCCATTTGTTGAGCTCTTTGTCCCCAAGGGGTGAGCAAAGTAAATGTTCTCTTGCTATTTAAGGAGTTGATGAAGTATAGGACGGGGGGGCAAGATATTTGGAAGGGTTGGGGAGGGATTTGCTGAACATGTACAGCAACAATCCTCATTTCTAGGCTTTGCGCATTGTGAAGTTTTGTTTTTTTTGGTTAGTTTTTTGACGAAAAGAAAGAAACTTTGTGCTCTCGAGGTTTGGGGGCTTGCTTTGTCTCAGTCTGATACATCAGAGCTGGAAGGAATGCAGTGTGCTCCCTCACTCCTGCCTTTTTATAAACAAGAAGGAAAAAAAGGTTTCCATTCCTTTTTCTTCTTCTTTTTTTTAACCTCCCTCCTTACCTGTTGGTTCATTCTGAAGCTTCGTCCTTGGGCATTTACCTGTTTGCCCAACAGGAAATGATGTAACAGGTCTCTAATTGACAGCTTCTGTTTTTCTTCAAAGGACTGATTGGCAAGTCTCTTGATTAATAGGCATAAACAGTTTTTTTTAATTATTATTTCATGTCAATTTGGTATTGATTGACTTAAATTATTATTATTATTATTATTATTATTACACTGACTTTGGTAGCATCCGATGAGTAGAGCATGTGCATCGAAGTACATTCCCCACATTTTGGGGGTAATAGCCCGAGTTGTGTGTTGAGTGACAGTCACATGACAGTTCTCCAGCATCGACATAACCATGAAGTTTAGAAGTGTGAGAGAAGTTTGGCTTTAAAAATGCTTTCTGAGCTTTGAGCGACCAGGTGAGGAGGCACACAGGGACCTCTGCTCCGTCATGTCATGAAGCTCATGATGGTGCTGGTTGATTTACGCAAACTGAAGGGAGTTGAGGTAATAATTTATGAGACAATGTTGTTAAATGATTATGTTCAACTGTGCCACATTAACGCTTTTTATTATGGTAATATGTATATTTATTGCCAATGCCAAAACAACTCAAGCACCAGACTCCACTTTGCGCTGTTTACTACTTTAATAAAATGAAGTGTTGAGGACAGGAAAAGCGCAGGGCTAATGAACGCAGAAGGAGCGGACTGACTGACTTTACTGACTGACTTATTGATCGACAGACTGATTCCTGCAGTTTTTGAAGTATTCAACAAAATCAATGGTATTCAATGGCGCTGAACTGCTCAAACTGTCCAATCACAACCTTGCGTGTAGCTACAACCCCCTCCCCCTGGCCTGCAGACTAACCAGTCACATTTTAGCTGTGTCTATTGTCCAATCACAGCCCGGCTGTCTTGTTGTAAGTTCAATAGCAGTGGAGGATAAATTTGGCTATGTAAACGAGTGTTGATGTCCAGTTTGTACCAAAGTGTAAGCCCTTCTAGTTTCTGATTGGCACCTCTGATTTGCAGTTTCTCATTCCCAAGTTACTTTTTTTGTAACAATTCCCCAGAACATAAGCCTGTAATTTACATTTATTGAGGCATAGTGCAATTATAAATGCTATAATCATTGTACATACATCTCTCTATATATATGGCAGCATCTTTGTTGGCTTTGTAATCATTACTTTTTTGGCAGATTGAATGTGCGGTATTGAAAATATGTAT
The DNA here is from genome assembly GCF_020085105.1 of Siniperca chuatsi. Taxonomy (NCBI): domain Eukaryota; kingdom Metazoa; phylum Chordata; class Actinopteri; order Centrarchiformes; family Sinipercidae; genus Siniperca; species Siniperca chuatsi. The sequence goes on along the minus strand of NC_058046.1, from coordinate 19,774,206 downwards.
CTATGTAATTGTATTGTATGTCTAATGGCTATTTCATTTTTGGAAGAAAAAATATGTTATTTACATGTTTGTTTTTGTTTCCTTTCTTTAAGAAAAGAATGTAATGTCAGTTTTATTTCTCAGCAAAGAAACATTGTTCAGCTTCAGAACTGCATAAAGAGGAATATTATTATCCAACAACAGATTGATTGGTATGCCAGTACTTATAGTAGCCGATTTGTTAAATTGAATTTTATATGGAAAAATGCAGACTGAATCCAGTCCACAGGGCTAATTGTAATAGTTTACTTCTTAACGGGCTTCAGGAACAGAGCACTTGTCATATAAGAGTAATCGCATCACTCATTGATTCTTATTCTTTTATATTTGATTTCATTACATAGCTTCTCTAAACTATTAATTAACTTTGAGATTTCTTAGTCTACCGCACACCTTGTGATTCTGAGCACTCCCCACCACACCGCCGACCACCTTTTGTAGGCAAGATGTTATATTTTAACAAAGTAGTGCTAGAACAAGGTGAATGTCAGGCAGGTAAAGTGTTGCTTTGGCTTGGATTTTGTATAATAATCTTGTTAAGGATTGTTTATGCTAATAGATGCATCACCCTTTACACCCCCTCAAATGAACCTCCACCCTGATAGACTCTGGGCTACTGGGTTTCTATCAGTCACTGGCTGACCAGTGTATACAAATGTGCAAAAATGACTCAACCATTTGGCCTAATTAGGATGGTACATTTAAAGGTGCTTTATTTCTTTTTTTACTTCATTTCCATCTTGATTGCCACCATTTCATTAGAATGTACAGTATTATTTTAGACTTTATTTATGAAATGACAACATAGAACAGTTCACATGTACATATTGCCTTATTGAATAAGCTGTGCCTCTGATGTCCCATGCAAGGCACCTGTGTTTTTATGAGAAGTGAAGCTAGTGCAGCCAATAATGTCCCCTTGTGCAGCTGGAGGATTGTTCGGTTTTGGCTCGGTGGCCTCTCTTTGTTATTCTGTGCTATAAGAAGACCTGGGAACAGCTTTGAAGTGTAGCTCATGTAGCTTATATGACATTATTACAGGACATTATAAGCACACCATGAGTGAATTGTAATCAGAACACACTTTCAGTTGATTTCATCATGTTGTCACATCAGATCATGTCTTAAAATCCATGCCACAGTTCATTATAATTCATTGAACTGCTTGATGTAACTATGATTAAAATACAGTGGTCCTACACATCAGTATGTGTAGACTGTGTGTAGACTGTCTGCAAGGTGTCACAATCTGGACTCCAAATCATCACCAGCCACCTGCAGAGTGTTTTCTCGACATTTGGCTGTGGTTTGGCATCTACCAGCCACTTTGGCAGGTAACCAGCCCTCACTTGGAGGTCCTGTTGTTTTCAGATACTTCAGCTGGCTGCTGAAATTGCTTACAAGGATGGTTGATTTTGGCAGGCAACAACCACTTCAACAAGTTAATTTCCAGTCCAAATCACAGTGTACTTGAAGTAAATCAAGATCTTACAATAACGACTGGTCAACAACAGGGCCTAATAGGGAAAAAGTGGGGGCAATCTCGTCACACATTTTACGGAATGTTAAAATGGTGTTAATGTGATTGTGCCTGTTGCCAGAGGAGATGTTTTGAAGCTGGACTATAGTTTCAATTTATCAGTGTTGATCACTTGTTGTAGAGTTGCAGTAATCTGTAACTTATGTCCCTGCTGTTGTAAATGGACTATTTACACTGTCCCTGTTACTTAAAGGGAAAATTCTTGTTTAAACAATTCACATAGTGCATTCACCAATTCCACTGTGTAGAGTCCGTCCGAATCTAATTATCATTGGATTTCATCAGATAAGTATGAGCCACAAAGGACCGTTTCCAAGATGTCTGAGTGATTTGTTCAAGTTCACATCATAACTCTGAGGAAGCACATGTGAGTTATATTCAGGCTGGATTTTCCCTTTGAGAGAGCACAGACTCCAGCTGGTGTTGACTTGCTGACACACATTGTTGGACACCTCTGCTGCTGGTTCAATTTCATGCAGTACGTTCAAAAGCAGTGCAGTGTTACTTACAGTATATTGAGGACTAGGTTATATAGAACCCCAGGGTCGAGTGTGGGGAAAAATAACTTTCCATAAACTGCTCTTTTACTCTTCACCTACATCTCGGTTTCTTTGCCTCCAAATCATGAAAATATGAAGTTTAATGACTAATTTTTAAATAGTGCTATTATGATGATCTCTAATCATAAAATGTTTCCTTGTATCCATAAACTCCTTCAACGTGTTTCTGAATGAAGCAACATATTTCTTTTCAAAAGTGTATCGACTTTTATTTTCTGTTATTTTTAGTGATACAGCTGTCATTTGTACAATGTGGTTAATTCAATGCCTTTAAATGTAGCCTATATCATTACACCATCATAGGACAACATCATAGTTCAGGTCTGTGACTGATGTATCACAGCATGAGCATAATGCTTTGCCAGACATCCTTGCCAGTTGTATTTGAACTCCAATTTGTATTAGAAACCTCTGTCCAGCTCTGAAAATTTAGTCGAAGTGAACACAGATGTGATTCTTTAATAGAATGCACCCCAAGCTTATTGCCAAGCAACATGTTGGGTGAAGTTGCCCTTAAGAGGTTATTTTAGCTCTTTTCCCCCCCTTGTCATCTTAGGTAATTTTTGTTTTTTACATGCACAAAAAAACTCCCTCAAAAAGAAAAAAGAGAGACAACAGAATACTTTGAGAGAAAGATATGAAAACATGGCTGGCAGGGAGCTGGCTTTGTTTACTTTCTGGTTTAAAACTCCTAACACCATCATAAATATAGTTTGCTTAGATGTAAGACAACTTTTGGTTGTAAATCAAGGCAACGACTCCAAGAAAATTTGTCCCATTTTGTAAATTCACTGCTTTTTATATCCTTGAAGGATCGATGTTCACATTCTAAATGACCTCTCCAAGATCAGAGGGAGGAAAAACAAATTGTCTTAATTCAGATTCTCCATTGGAAAATGCTCAACATGACTCAATAGAAAAGTGAAATCTTTGTACTTAACTGTTCCCGCTGATGGTAACACATTCAGTCTTTCTGTTTTTGTAAATGTTCTTGTTGCAAAGCAGTCATGATGATACTACAGAGTAGACTGGACTTCTCACAAATGTATGTGTTGAGAATGTTGTTGAAAAAGAGGACAAATGTGTGGATAAACAGAGAGTAAATTGCACAAAAAAAAGCCTGAAGACTGCCTGTGGTTATTTTATCAAGGTTAGATATAACCTAATACTCAAACTTAATTAATTTATATCTTTTAATTGATGAATGGCAAGGACTGGTTAATATCAGGGCACACACACATTCACATTTACTGTTTGTCATTCTCATTCACATTCTCAGTGAATGATGTTTTATGTTTATTACTGATACTGATTTAATCGTGACCTGCATACACACACACACATGCAAAGATCTCTGTCTGAGTCAAACTGTGGAGACTTTAATGATTCCCTTCAAAGCACCATTTCACATTAGTAGAGTAACTGCTAGTCTTTTCCCAGTTTTCTGTATTTTAATGTGTGGTTATTTTTTATTTAAGCAGATGACTCCTGCTTACGGCAGGTCCACAGCTGCTATTTGATGATTTGTCCATTCATGAATTCCAATAAAAGATGCTATCTTTCTAGATTGGATTATACCACCCTAGAAGAGGAGTTTGCCTCCCACTCTTCAGGAAAATCACCATATTATCCCTATAGGGTCATAAAATTGAGAATAAGTATTTAGTTGTAATAATTGTGAACTTTATAACCTCTTTTCATCTCCGATCTTTCATTTGATATTTCTATGAATTGATTTATACATCTCCAATTTATTTTGTTGTCTCTCTTTTATAATAATGATACTGAGCACTGATCTATGAAAAACAAGCTCACTTCATGAAGAGCATCACTGGCTTCAGACCGACTAGCAGCAGAGGAGTTGAAGGCAGCTTGGACAGGGCCAACGAACTTAATCTGTTCTTTAACAGATTTGACACACCAGCTCCTGCTCATCCCCTCTCTAACTCAGCTGCTGTCGGCCCTCAGACTCCTCTGAGTCCACTGCTCCCCCCTCCCTCATCTTCCTGGGAGAGTCCTACTCCCCCCTTAACTGGCTCTCAGGCTAACAGCCCTATCCAGACTGACAACTCCCTCCCTCCCTCGCCTGTAACCTCTGCTGTGAGCCTGACTTCTGACCAGGTGAGAGGACAGCTGATGAAACACTACTCAAACAAGGCTGCAGGCCCCGATGGCGTTTGCCCCAGGGTGCTAAAAGCCTGTGCCCCCCAGCTATGTGGAATCCTTCACCATGTCTTCAACCTGAGCCTGAGTCTTCAAAGGGTCCCTGTTCTGTGACGCTGTGTCCCAGTGGCTCCAAGGACTACAGACCGGTGGCACTGACCTCCCACATAATGAAGACCCTGGAGAGACTGGTGCTGGAACAGCTGCGGCCGATGGTCAGACCCCTCCTGGACCCCCTTCAGTTCGCCTACCAGCCCCAGATGGGAGTTGAGGACGCCATCATCTTCCTGCTGAACCGCATCTACACCCACCTGGACAAGCCGGCAAGCACGGTGAGGATCATGTTTTTTGACTTCTCCAATGCTTTCAACACCAAAAACTCATCCCCCCAAAATGCACCACAGAGCGCCACAGGAAGTCATTCCTGCCTGTGGCCATCAAACTATTTAACTCCTCCCTATAAGTGTTCACCAAAGTGGACATTGGATCATTAACATCACTGCAATTCTTGAAATAATTGTGCGATATTCTCTGTGTTAATACTGCTGTGCAATATACTCTTTTCAGTTTAAAATTCCCTATTTATTGATATTTATTCATACCTCTATTACTGCTGTGCAATATCCTCTATCTCATTATAATCTTAATAAGCTACACTTAACTTGACAGTTCATGCACTATTACTTTATACCGTATTATTATCATCAACCGGTAAACCCACTTTGTACTTCACACTTGTTTTAATTTTATACTTATACCCACTTGGTACTTAATTTATTTTCTGACCTGTATTATAGTGTATTATATTTTTTTGCTTAGTACTGCTATAATAGTGCACTGACGTGATAGTGAGCTGTTGTAACAAAAGAGTTTCCCCTGAGGGATCAATAAAGTATTTCTGATTCTGATTCTGATTGTTAATATCTCAGTTGCATTATCATACTGTAACATTATTGCTCATGCTATGAACCCAAACTGTGAATACCTGGCTTTCATTCTTCTCAAAAACCTTTGTCCAAAACCTTTGGAGATGCAAAGTTCCTCCTGGACCCAGGATATAATTCAAATACTCATTCATTCACTCACAGCTGGCCTTCCTGACCCCTAGTGGCCGTTGGGAGACATGGCAGCGTCAAAGGATGCACTGGAGTCGGATCCTTCACTTCCTCTCTCCTGTAACTGTAAAGGATGTTCCACGTCCTGAACCCCTTGTAATAGCCTACATGTCTGATGTATAAAAATGTACCAAGAAAGCTACTTGCAGCTGGGAACCATGTTGTTTAAATACGCATATCTAAGAAAGGCCTATAGCTCCTATTTTCTTGGCTTTTTTTCTTTTATTAAAGCCTACCCTGCACCCCTACTCCACCAGTCTTAGTTATCTTTATGTAGCCTATCGTGTCACAGGCAACTCTGTGGGGGAAAGACAACACAGGCTGCTTGCTGAGGATGCGAACTTCCCATTTTATCCTTTTCTATTTGCAACTGCCACGCCCTCCCTAACCGGCTGGATAAAGTTCAACAAGTGTCCTCGTGCTTCAGACCAACCACAGCACCTTATCAAAGAGAGTCAGAGCTTTTTAGTCCTAAAATAGATCTCTGGACTTTTCCCTTTAAACGAAGGTTTCTCTGTTTTAGCCGCGGAATATTTAAACTATTAAAACCTCCCTAGATCTTCCTCAATAAACTGCTTTTCTCATTCGGCCTTAAGAGGAACAAGAAGGCATCACTTTCAAAGATGCTCTGCGCCTTTCCCCTTCTGAATTTGTGAAGTGAGAGAGGGGGAGCGAGTGGAGAAGAAGCGGCTGCCTTAACGAGGGCAAACGTCTCCAAAAGCCCTCAACATTTGCACGTTGACAGCAGAAGGCTCATCGGAGAGCGAGCTGGTCAGTTTGAATGATGGCTGGATGTTGTGTGTCGGCGGAGGACAGAGAGAACCAGAGGATCAACGAGGAGATTGAGAAGCAGCTGCGGAGAGACAAGAAGGACTCTCGCCGGGAGCTGAAGCTGCTGCTGTTGGGTGAGCATCACTGAGCCTGCAGGCTAACTGAGTGTACAAACAGCCTCCTCACACATTCTTAGTGGCCCTCATCCCAGAGTAGTAAGTGGCACTTAAAAAATAAAAATATGGTCTTAATGGGTAGCCCCATCCTTATCTTTTCTGTACCTTTCCGGCCAAAATGCCATAAAATAATGGACCCTGGTAATGGACCCTGGTGGCAACGACGGCAGGTCAGTGAGTCATCAATGACAGCTTTTAATTTCCCATTACTTCCTGACCACACCTGGACATGCAGGTATCATGGCAGGTGGGGAAGCACTCAGCAGTCTGTCGACTAAACTGTATTTAAATTATAATAGATTTTATAATGTAGGAATAGACACTGCACAAGGAATACCCATGCTCTATATTTTAAAATGTTTCATAGGTTGGATAGATGAGACTGTGCATCAAGGATCCAAGTCACGAATAATGTGAGGACGTTAACATTTAACTGTTCTCTACATTTCCTATCTCCTCATTCCTCTTTCTGGTCTCCGGATGTGGTGTAGTGCGCACTGGCTAAGCCCGAACTTTCAGGGTGTGAGCAGCTTCGCACCATAGTCGCACCATTGATTTTACGCACTATGGAGAGTTTTCAACCTTGATTAATTTGTCTGCTGGACTCATTTAGTTCCCACCTGGCACAGGAATAATGAAAACACATCTAGAGAGAGATTTGACGGTTTAAGATGATATTTGTGTTTTGACGTTAGCTCGTCTCCAGTCAAAATGTATATGGAAACCGAAACTCGCTACTGACATCACATTTCCAGTTACATTCTCTCAGAGAGCTGCGCGTTGGAGGATTTCTCTGTTTGCCCCTTGATAGACTAGAGAAATATGGGTCTCTGTTGGGACAAACTCCAGCCTCATCTGAGCCTAAGTAGGAAAGGAAGGTAAAGAAAAGAATAGTGAGGGGGAAATATGAATGTGATGTCCAGGTGTCAATTGTGATGTTTAAACATTGTGGCATCTTTTATGGAGATGTTAATAATGTGAAGCACTTAGAAACAGTTTTTCACTTGCCCTGTAACAGTGAAAGAGGGGCGTACACAGCTTACTTCCTGGTATGAGTTCACTGACTTGCTCAAGGACACTTCAGCAGGTCTGCCGGCTGAGAAAGGACTTGAACCCAGGTTTGCTCTTTCAGCACTATGATACAGGGTTCTATGTTAGCTTTGGGAACACTTGACAGATCCAGTGAATGTGGAAACAGGGTGTTGCCATGTAGCTTCTATCATCTGTGACTCTATCAGTGCTCTGGACACAACCCATTTTACTGTAGCAGTGTGGAAGCACTTCAGGGACAGGAGTCAATGTTTAGGCCTCGTTCAGTGGTGTGTTTGAATGTTATAACTAGCTGCTGCGGGCGCACCTCATGCAAACATCATGCAAATCCAGCACTGCGCAGGATATGAGCCGTAGGTTTGCCTCCACTGCTCTCTTAGAAAGGGTTTTCTCTCAAAAGAAATTGTCCAAGTAAACCAAATTGATTATAAATCCCATTTGTACGGTGGATGACCATACCACAGAAACAAATCAGTGGGCCTGTGAAAGGGCTAAACAGGGGCTAAACTGCCTAATGAGCAGGAACAGGTGCAACAGTTTATCAGAAAAAAGATTACTCACTTATCAAAGCTCTTAACTTCTGAAACTATTTTGACATTGAAATCACATTATTTTACAGAACATTAAGTGATGTACAATCATGGTTAGCAATAATACTTTCCAAATGACACAATATGTGTTGTGTCTCTTTGTATCTTACCCTTTAGATTTTCCAGGTAACTCAAAATATTATCAGCAATTAGATGACATAAGTGATTACAAGTTATTGAGTAATCTGTAATCTTCGACATCTGGGAACAATAACATGTATTTACCTGATCAGAGTGACTCAGAGCTCTCAGTGGATTTCATTAGGGTGGTCACAGTCAGGTCCCCAGAGAGGATGAGTGGGAGTGAAGCAGAATGAAAGATCAACACGTACACATTCTGCCTCTTGTGTCGATTCAGTGACCGGACTTAAAAAGCTGTAGGACAATGCGCACATGTCAACATGGCTCCATACAGTGCTGTAGCCTATACAAGTATTGGTCATTTGGTTCAGCTGCAATTTCACTGCAAGTACTGGACGTCAGTGGGAAAAAAATAAATGAAAGAATAAACAGCAAAGAAAGCACGAATCAAGCATTTTTACAGACCATCAACCATGTAGGCATGTATATTTCAATAGATGTAGTATCAATATTAAATATTAACCAATTAAAACTTATGCAAGCACAAAACAAACAAAGAGAACAGAAAACAATAACGGTCTTGTTCATGAGGAGGGAAACAGAATAAGTTGTCTGTTTATTGCGACTCTGAGCAACATGGATAACGTATGTCGTCTGATCAGTGTATCACCCCGATGAATGTGTAGCAGCGCTACTAGTAGTTAAACAATTAGTGGATGAAAAGTCCACTCTGCCTCCAGTAGGACTGTGGTTTGTTAAGGTCAAGGTTACTTGTATTGTCTCCTGTAAGATAAAATTGTTTTGGATTAAAGGAACTGCTACATTAAAGACAGACATGTCGCAATAAAAATAAACGATAATGATCTTACATGAATCTGACCAGAGTCTTAAAAACCTGGAAGCATACAGTGATAAAAGAGTGACGACTCTGCTCAATTAAGGCAGACTCTCTCTCTGAACAAGTAAAACACAGCAGATGCAGGATCATGATTTGCCTCCATCTCAGAGTTTACCTGCCTGTCTTGCCCATACCTCCCTTATCTCTAAGAAACTTGACTTGTAAACAAGGTGCATTCAAATGCAGACAATTTGTCTAAGCCTTGTTTGCTAAGATGTAAAGACTCAAGTATTCATGATGCTATGCAAAACAGCCAGGAAACCAAAAAATGGCTGGCACCACCCAGGCTCATTACAGAGCTTTACACACTTTGCTGAGAGGCAGGGATACAGATGCAGGTCTATGCTCACACACACTTGCATGCAAGGTGCAAGCACACACACGGCAACTTCCAATATTCAGGTCTGTTAACAAACACACATTTGTTAAACAAATAGATTCAGCAACATGTGGTCTGAATGAGAATATTAGGAGCTTGTGCTGCAAGAACGGAAGAGGAACGTGACAGACACTCTGTGTGTGTGTGTGTTAAACTAAGACAGTTAGTGAACATGTGATTTATTGCATTTAGAATTTATTGTCATGAAATGTACGTTGTGTAAGTGGACAGGCCTTTTAAGTACAGTATGTGTCTGTTTGTTTGACTGACAGTGGAAAGCTAGTATGTATCCAAACACACACATTGATCTGAACCTGTACCTGTCTGAGTGAAACAATGCACTACTAATATAAGCATGTCCTCATTATTGGTAAAAACCCAGTTACTAGTTCATCAGGTACACCAGCTAGATGGATTGCCTTCAAATAGAAGGCATTTCTACTATTTTTTCCACCCCTACCTAATAAACTGACCACTGAGTGTAAGTGACATGTTTGAATAGAAAGATGGCTGTATGAGAGGATTAACTTCAACTTGACTCTTAGTAACAAGCTGCACAGAAACAGAGAGATGAGTGTTTTAATATAGCTGGTAGGGAACTGTCAGCTCACATATATGTATGTAGAGCAGTGGTGGAAAGAACATTTAATCAAGTACTTTACTTAGGTATATGATAGCCCTCTGATTAATTGGCCAGGACATTAACACAATTACTTACAATCAACAGACAAATAATAACATAACTCAATGTCATAACATTGATCAGCACCCTGCAACCTTCACCCTCCATTCCTGTCTCCCCACACATTCAGCAGTTTCCCTTGAACATTAATTGTAATATGTTAAGATGTTTTTCTGTTAAAAGTATGACATATATAAAAATATATTATTAGATTTAACCCTCACTGTATCCAACAGGTACTGGAGAGAGTGGAAAGAGTACCTTCATCAAACAAATGAGGATTATCCATGGAGGAGGATACACAGATGAGGACAAGAAGGGCTACGCCAAACTGGTCTTCCAGAACATCTACACGTCCATGCAGACCATGGTCCGAGCCATGGAGGCACATAGTATATCTTTCTCTGATCCCCAGAACCAGGTACAAAACGGGTCTGCTCCTTTTGCCATCAGTGAGAATTATTTTTGACTCTGGAGTTCAGGTTCGTTTTGGCATGGTATCCTTTTTTTCAGCACAAACTGAAATGCGCCTATAAAAATGTACAAATCTTCAGTGATAATCACTCAAAATATTATCATAGGTTGTAAAATCTTTCAGTATTTATACACACAAATACAGAAGAAAAATGTAAAGAATCAGGCTATAATACAGTCTATTTACATGTAATGGGATTTTATCCCAACTTGGTTTTGTGCCTTTTTTATTGAAAGTCTATGCATGCTATTGTAAATCACTTCAAATATTAATAATTCAGTTTTAAACATTTCTGTCAAAAAATGTGTTATAGTCTACAGAAATAAAGGAGATGCTGTGTGAAAGCCTCATGTCAGCAAAAAAGAATTATTAATATTTGAAGTGATTTACAATAAAAGTTACATATATAACTTTATTTATATATCACTTAGCTTGTCTCTACATGATATATTGAATTAAAATTACTTAATGGAATGCTTTGGATCAACAGGGATGTAAAATATATGTGAGTTGTAGTTAACAGTCTTAAACATGTAAAACTTCGTGTGGTCAAATCATTAGAAACAAATCATTTGATCAAAAGTAGGTTCCTGGACAGAGACGGAAATATTCCTTAGCTTTGTTTATTTTTTTTACTATATTCTCATAACACAATAAAACATCGGGGGACAGGGTTGGATGTGGGATTAAGTGTCTTATAACAAAATAAAATAAAAATCTAAACTTGTTTTTTGCTTCTTTTCCTCCTCGATCTGTTTCCACAAAGTAAGAGAAGTTGGGGACATGTAGGATGGACCATTTTCTAATTGTCTCCGTGTCTGTCCGTGTGTCCATAGAGCCATGCAAACTCAATCCTGGAGGTGGAAGTGGACAAGGTGGAGGAGTTCGAACAAAGCCTTGCGGTGGCCATCAGGAGTCTGTGGAGCGATGCAGGAATACAGGAGTGCTACGACCGACGCAGGGAATACCAGCTGTCCGACTCCACCAAATAGTGAGCATTAGACATGCAACTTTTTTGTTGCTCAATAATACACACACAGAGATTCTATTCTCTTCAGCTCTGCCAAATAGTTCCCACAGATATTACAGAGGGTAGACAAAATAACAGGAACACCTTACAACATAATGTAAGGCAATGCCTCATCACACTAACGACTAAAAATATTAAACAGGTCAGTTCAACACCTCTCTGACAGTCTCAAAGAATTTATCTAGGTGTTTGTTGCAAGGCTATAGTATTGGATTGCATTATAATATGCAGGGCTGTAGCCTCCATTGAAGACACTGAGATTATGACCCCAGTATCGTTTCCTGTAAATTTGGGGGTATTAGCAATCTGCTGGGATTTTACCTTCTAAAATGAAAAACGTACACCTGGTGGGTATTTTCTATGCCGATTCCTACGTTTTTAGATTTAGAAAATTCAAATCTGAATAATTTTATCCCAAAATAAAGAAATAAAGGATTCAGCAATTCTCCACCAGATTTGTTTGTAAAAATAATCATTGAGCAGATAACTAAATTTAAAGAAAAAAGAAAAAACTAGAGACTCTTTAGGTGTATAGGTGAGGTTATTTTAGGGGGATTGGACTCTTGACCTCTGTATTTCTAGCTGTGGCCCTGATTATGGGTGTTCCTGTAATTTTGTTCACCCTCTGTATGTTACTGTCAATCTTGCTGCCATGTTTTGCAAGTACAAAAATACACTAATGAGCACAGGAGGTGTCCCTTCTGATCACATAGATCAGCACCTGCTGATAGTGAAACAAAAAATTTGCATTAATAAAGATGTTTTTTTTGTGAAGCTAGAGATAATCCAGCTACAAAAGGGAAAAGAAAATTCTCTTCTCTACTTCTCTATTGTAGCAAAACTCTTTCCTAATGGTTTTAACCTCCCTTCTATGTCTCACTAACCAACCCCTGCTAATTCAATGTCAATACTTACTTAAGTGACAATGCACTTAAGTGTTGTTTCTACTTGTTTTAAAAGCCACAGAATTCCCCCAGTTCTGTTATTTTCCTTTATATTTCCTCTCTTTGCGCTTATTTTCTCCTCCTTTTTTCAGCTATCTCACCGACCTGGATCGAATTACAGAACCCTCTTATGTACCTGACCTGCAGGATATCCTCCGAGTCAGAGTGCCAACCACGGGTATCATCGAATACCCCTTTGACATGGAGAATGTCATCTTCAGGTGAGATATAACACACCAATATGGGAGGTAATGGCTTAAGTATGTTGCATTGGAACTGGCCATACAGTAGGGAGCACAGATGACTTTTGACAATGCATAACCTTTCTGTTTTTGGGATTGGCTGTTGTGGCAGGATGGTGGATGTGGGGGGTCAGAGGTCAGAGAGGAGGAAGTGGATCCACTGCTTTGAAAACGTCACCTCCATCATCTTCCTGGTGGCGCTCAGCGAGTACGACCAGGTCCTGGCTGAGTGCGACAACGAAGTGAGAATTCAGCTCAACAGCAGATCGTGTTCCAGGCGTTTATCCCTTAAAATATGTCTTCATTGTTGCCTCTTGTGCTGCAATTTTATTTCAGAACCGTATGGAGGAGAGCAAGGCCCTATTCAAAACCATCATAACCTATCCCTGGTTCCAGCGCTCCTCTGTCATACTTTTCCTCAACAAGACCGACATCCTCAAGGAGAAGATCATGTATTCTCATGTAGCCACCTACTTCCCTGAATTTACAGGTTAGTTTGTTTGAATATCTTGAAGTCACATGTAGGTCGGTCCAGTAGGTCCAACCCCCATACGGTCAGCCTTTGCACATTTTGAATCTTAACTGTTTTAACCTGATTGATAGATTCAGGTTTGAATTGTGTGCACACACTGTTGAGATTGTTTTTGCATTTGGGTCTAAAAAAGGACAGAAGAAAGAAAATGTATGGCGCAAGAACTATCAGAGCTTTGGGTTTGGAGTGTCAGAGAGACCAGAGGTGCTATGCACAGATCTTGTGATAAACTTGTCAACTCATTTGCCAGTTTATTAGGTACACCTATCTAAAACTAATGCAGTCAAATACAACAGTCCTGCATAGTGACAGGCATTTCTATTATTTTGTCCACCCCATTTATAGCAAAGAGGGTAGGCTAAATAAACACTTCTGTGTAACAATACAATTCAACCACAACTACATCCTCCAAAATGATCAGAAAATTGAATCAACACCTCTCTAGTTTCAACAAAAACTGAACATTATGATCTTCATGAAGGGAGGCTTTGTTGCCTTTCAATTGTTGCATTTGACTGCATTTCAGCTAGGTGTACCTAATAAACTGGCAACTGAGTGGTATGCAACACATGAAATGTGGCATACAAAACATTGAAGATTAGCCAGCCTCCAATACACTCTGGTGTTTGAAAAGATAACCTTGTGCACTAAGAAACATTCTCTAAACAAACATGCCTTGTGGCACAGTGGCAAGGAAAAGTATGTGAACCTTTTGGAATTTCATGGTTTTCTGAATAAATTTGTCAAAATGTGATCTGATCTTCATCTAAGTCTGATCTTTCATGTCTTTATTGAACACAGTCATTCAACATTCAAAATGGCAATTGAAAGACTAAGTGAAACCTTAGAATTAACAAGTGGTTGACACCCCCATGGCAGCAATAAGCTCAACCAGGCACTTCCTGTAGCTGTGGATTAGACCTGCACATCGTTGGAGGAATTTTAGCCCATTCCTCCTGGCAGAACTGCTTTAGCTCTGTCATATTCTTTGGACGTCTCATGTGTATGGCCCTCTTCAAGTCAATCCATAGCATCTCTATTGGGTTGAGGTCTGGGCTCTGACTTGGCCACTCCAAAAGGTGGCTTTTGTTTTTCTGAAGCCATTCTGTTGTGGACTTGCTTCGGTGTTTTGGGTCGTTGTCCTGTTGCATCACCCACCTTCTACACAGTTTCAGCTGACGTACAGACATCCTCACATTATCCTGAAGAATTGTCTGATATACTTGGGAATTCATCTTCCCTTCAATGATTGCAAGCTGGCCAGGCCCTGATGCAGCAAAGCAGGCCCAAATCATGATGTTTCCTCGACTGTACTTTACAGTTGGGATGATGTTTTCATGATGATATGCCGTGCCCTTTCTATGCCAGATGTAGCGCTGTGTGTTTTCCAAATAGTTCAATCTTAGTTTCATCAGTCCACAAAATATTTTGCCAATACTGCTGTGGAGTATCAATGTGCTCTTTTGCAAACTTCAGGCATGCAGCAATGTTCTTTTTAGTAAGCAGTGGCTTCCTTCGTGGTGTCCTTTCGTGGATACCCTGCTTGTTCAGTGTTTTACGTATTGCAGAGATGTTCGCAAGTTCCAATGATGCCTTCAAATCTTTGGCTGTCATTTGGTTGGTTCTTTACCTCACTGATGAGTCTTCTCTTGGTGTCATTTTGACTGGGTACCCTCTTCTTGGTAGAGTAAAACAGTCTCAAAGCATCTGTAGATTGTTTGCTTAACTGTAGACTGGTTAATTTCTAAAGTCTTTGAAATAACTTTGTAACCCTTTCCAGCTTTATGTAAAGCAACAATTCCTGATCATAGCTCCTCTGAAAGCTCTTTTTGGCAAGGCATGGCTCACATAAGCATGTTTTTCTTGTGCAGTGCAAACTCCAAACGTTTGAGGGGTTTTTTTATCGGTCAAAGTAGCTGTAGTCCACACCTCCAAACATATTATCTTAACGAGATTCCAGGTGCTAAAACCTGACTCCATTTAGCTTTTTTTGAGGTCATTAACTCAAGGGTTCACTTAATTTTTCCACTGCCATTTTAAATGTTGAATGACTGTGTTCAATAAAGAAGAATGAAAGATGAAAGAATTTTTTTGTGTAATTATTTTTAGGCACATTATTTTTGTCAAAACCCTTGACTGATGAAGATCAGATTACATTTTACAACAAATTTATTCAGAAAACCATGAAATTCCAAAAGGTTCACATACATGCCACTGTATTTGTCATATTTGGTCCCTCATCATATTTGTAAATCTTTTAGAGAACAGGCTTGGCTAATATTTTATCTTAAACAAATAATACAAATCATTTCATCATTGTTGAATTTACCCAAAACATACTGAAATAATATCAACCCTGAACTGCAGGACCTCAGCAGGATCCTACAGCAGCTCAGGAATTCATCCTGAAAATGTACCAAGAACAAAACCCGGACAAGGACAAGACGCTGTACCCTCACTTTACCTGCGCCACAGACACAGAAAACATCCGCTTCGTCTTTGTGGCCGTCAAAGACACCATCCTCAGACACAACCTGAAGGAGTTCAATCTTGTGTAAAGAGGAGCAGGAGGACAGGAGAGGAGACAAAGGGATACAAGAAGAAGGAAAGACATGAGGAGAGCCAAGACAGGAGAATTACATAAAACAAAACTTTACAGTGCTTTTTCTTGGCTGTCTAGAGAACAATTAGATTTTACATAGTTCCTCCCTGTTTACACAACCAAGATTCTAAGTCTCTTTAATCCAAAGGTTTCAATATTTTCATTTTATCTTGTGTCTGTAAAAATCCAGCCAAAGAGAATATGAACATGTAAGAGAGTAGTTTCTATTCCAGTCTTTATAGAGATGAACTGTAAGAAAATGATACTTTGCAGTGGAAGTGAGAATGTGAAAATGTTAAGTAATATCATTGACCTATTGTGTGGGCTACTTATTTTATCACTTCTTAAAATACAGTTGTCATAAATAAGATCTGAGTGCTTTAACTGATTCTGCTTTAATTTCTGCTCATGCAATAGCTCTAAGAGATCCCTGTGATATTTAAATTTGAGTAGTTTTTTCCCCTTTTCTAACACTGAACCACCTGTGTCTGCTTTTGCCTTTAGTGCCTTATTAACTTAGGACAGTCAGCACAGCCACAGTTTGTTTTAGATTGTAAATAGTCCAAGTTGTGCTTTGAAAAACGCTACACATGCGAAATGGAAATTATATTTATGGTAGTTTTCAATAAACAATTAGTTAGTTAATGAAGAGTGCAATTTGTGTGCTTCTTGTGAGATTTTCTGGGTACAAGAAATAAAAGGAAGAGAACACTGACATTTGAAACACATATTTTATTTTTTTTGAAAACAGTGGGGGGAAAGAATTAAGCCATTTCAGTGAACGTTTTGCTCCCCAAAAACATAAATGACAAACATTACTGGCAATAGACATATTTAGTTGTATTAAACTGCGATGCACCCCAAACCAACAGCAAACCTTTAAAATAAATGTCAAAGTAAACAGCAGCTGATAATAATTAGCATTCATTTCTTTTAAATATACTTTTCTCTGCATAATTCATCAACATAGTTGGCATTGCATATGTGTGGTATAAAAACATAAAAATCACAAAATTACAATCTGTAACACCATAATACAGACTATTGTGGATGGATATATACAGATAGGATACTATATTAGATCAATATACAGAAGATTGATACATGTAAGTACAGTATAAAAATAGCATGCATCTCTAAATCACACATTGAACAGTCTGCATCTTGCAGAAATGTATAAAAAAAGAGGAAAAATAGAGTAAGAGACAGAAAACAGGTTTGAAAGAGAGCACATTTTGAATTATGTGTTATAAAGCCATTAAAATTTTAATTAGTTTCCCTTTTATATAATCCAGTGAAATAAACAGTGTACAACATTAAATGTGCTACAACAATTATGGTTGATTTGGCATCAATGTTATTGGAGCTGTTTTCTACCATGTCTCTTAACTAGCTGTTGCACTGTAACAGTGCATCTTCTACAGCAAAACACAACTTGAGATATGTTCAATAAAACTGAAACTGAATGAAATGAGTGACTTAATGAGTGTTTTATTGAGTATGGCAAACTAAAGGCCTAGCAAATCCTCCAATTTCACCAGAATTTCAGACCCAAGCTGATAGTGATGCGATGTCTTTGGGAACTGAAGACTTAGCATTACCATCCATAAAAGAGATTTTTTTAAAAACAAACAAACATTCAATTATATATGTGGGCAAAAGGATGCGTGCAATCAGAGTGAAAAGAGTGAAACAAAGTTTGGTTCAATGCTTTCTGAGCCTCTGTGGTGAATGAATGCAAGTCAGCCGTCCATTTATAGCACTTTTGTAGGCATGCACACATACAAACTACTCGCTCAGTCTTTCACCCCCGACACACACTAACAGTCAACATACAGCATCGTCTGTGTGTTTTCACCACTACTCACACATGGAGGTAAACAAAAGTAGCATGCAGTAAAGAACAAAGGCACTGACACACACAGACTTTGTGTGTGTTTTCTTTTTTCTTTTTTTTCCTTTTTAAATAATTTGTCACTATTTGATGAGTTAGTATTTGGGTAAACTCTCTCTTGCATCTTCCAATTTGGCAAGAACCCACTGAAAATAAATAAGAACCAAAGTTAGAACTAATTTTAGTGCAATAATTTACTGTGACTGCAGGTTGGACACAACTTTGGCTTGGACGCCACAAGGAAACATGAATTTAAGTAAAACAAGTGGACTCATTTTGATTATATACACAGACAGCAGATAACAGTTGGGCATTTCTTATTTCTACAAATTAACAAATATATATATATATAAAAACTTTGTCCTTCACCCTCCGCGGGTGGTCTCATCCTTCGAGCTCGGGTCCTCTACCAGAGGCCTGGGAGCTTGAGGGTTCTGCGCAGTATCTTCGCTGTTCCCAGTACTGCACTCTTCTGGACCGAGATGTCTGGTGTTCTTCCAGGGATCTGCTGTAGCCACTCCTCCAGTTTGGGGGTCACTGCCCCGAGTGCGCCGAGTGCTCAGCAGCAGTGATCCTAGAGATGCAACTACAACTGCTACAAGAGCAACCATGGGAGCCATGAGAGACAATACCCACCATGGAAACGAAGGTTGGAGGGAGAGAAGTGAGCCAACTGACAGAGGCTGAGAGAGGTCCAATGAGAAAGCAAGTACCCAAGAAGTACAACCAGATGCCCATACCTGAAGCACTCGAAACTGCAAAACAAAGGCTCCAAGCCTTGGCCAGCCGCCTAAAGAGATACACAAGAGATAATGAAGCCAGAAGAATAAACCGGCTGTTCGCAACTCAACCTGCGAAAGTGTACACTCAATGGCAGGGTAATAACAGCAGAGCAGACCCACCAAGGCTGGAAACGGAGCAGTACTGGAAAAGTATATGGGAAAGGGAGGCATCACACAACAGCAATGCAGGGTGGCTGGCCGCCCTGAGAAAGGACCACAGCAACCTCCCTGAACAGAATCCAGTCACCATCACAGCGGCAGACATCCAAGAAAGAGTCTCAGGTATGAAGAACTGGACAGCACCGGGCCCTGACAGGATCCACCTACTGGCTAAAGAAGCTCACTGTACTCCATGAGCGCCTAGCAGCACAAATGAACCAGCTGCTAAGAGATGGGACGCACCCTAAATGGCTTACCGAAGGGCACACAATCCTGATCCTGAAGGATCCCGCAAAGGGTACAGTCCCATCCAACTATCGGCCAATAACCTGTCTCTCCACAACATGGAAGCTCATGTCAGGCATCATCGCGGCTAAGATAAGTGGACACATGGATCAATACACCAACTCCTGGTTGACAGAACAGTCACCCAAGACTGCAGAGCCCGACACACCAACCTGTGCACTGCCTGGATTGATTACAAGAAAGCATATGACTCAATGCCGCACACATGGATCACTGAATGCTTAGATACCGACTCAGGAACGGGGCCACCATCAGTCACCTCCTCTACATGGATGACATCAAGCTATACGCTAAGAGTGAGCGGGACATCGACTCACTGATCCACACCACCAGGATCTACAGCTCTGACATTGGGATGTCATTCGGGCTTGAGAAGTGCAGTCGAATGGTGACAAAGAGAGGGAAGGTAGTCCACACAGAAGGGGTCTCACTCCCAGAAGGAACAATAGCAGACATTGAGGATGGTTACAAGTACCTTGGAATACCACAGGCTAATGGCAACCTCGAAGAGGCAACAAGGAAGACGGTGATCAGATACCCTGATCAGATAATCAGATACCCTGCGGGAATAATAAGGGGAATAATAAGGTGGCCAAAGGAAGAGATACAGACCACAGACGTTAAGACGCGAAAGCTCCTCACCATGCATGGAGGGTTCCATCCCAAATCCAGCACCCTGAGACTGTATGCTAGTCGTAAGGAAGGCGGCCGTGGACTAGTGAGTGTGAGAGCCACTATCCAGGATGAAACATCCAAGATCCACAAGTACATCCAAGATCAGGCCCCAACAGATGACGTGCTCAGGGAATGTCTCAGGCAATGGGGAACAGAGGAAGACGTGCTGGAGGAAGGTCCATCATGGGAGGACAAACCCCTACACGGGATGTACCACCGGAACATAACTGAAGTGGCTGATATCAAGAAGTCCTACCAATGGCTAGAGCGGGCTGGATTGAAGGACAGCACAGAGGCACTCATCATGGCTGCACAGGAGCAGGCCCTGAGCACCAGAGCAATAGAGGCTCAGATCTACCACACCAGACAAGACCCAAGGTGTAGGCTGTGCAAAGAGTCCCCTGAGACAATCCAGCACATAACTGCAGGGTGTAAGATGCTGGCAGGAAAAGCATACATGGAGCGCCATAACCAAGTAGCTGGCATAGTGTACAGGAACATCTGCACGGAGTATGGACTGGAAACCCCGAGGTCAAAGTGGGAAACACCTCCAAAGGTGGTAGAGAATGACCGAGCCAAGATCCTGTGGGACTTCCAGATCCAGACTGACAGAATGGTAATGGCGAACCAGCCTGACATCGTGGTGGTTGACAAACAGCAGAGGAAAGCCGTTGTGGTTGACGTGGCGATACCAAGCGATGGCAACATCAGGAAAAAGGAACATGAGAAACTAGAGAAGTACCAAGGGCTCAAAGAAGAGCTGGAGAAGGCCTGGAAGGTGAAGGCAACAGCGGTGCCCGTGGTCATCGGAGCACTCGGGGCAGTGACCCCCAAACTGGAGGAGTGGCTACAGCAGATCCCTGGGAGAACACCAGACATCTCGGTCCAGAAGAGTGCAGTACTGGGAACAGCAAAGATACTGCGCAGAACCCTCAAGCTCCCAGGCCTCTGGTAGAGGACCCGAGCTCGAAGGATGAGACCACCCGCGGAGGGTGAAGGACAAAGTTTATATATATATATATCTCAACATAACAATAGGAGCATCTTATAGTCCAACTTACCTTGGCTATCTCAGGAGTTTTGAAGTTTATGATCTTCCCAAACTCCTTGGCATGGAAGACGGACTTTACTCTCTCCTGTAGCACACAAGACAAGGTATTTAGTGCAATAATCTGCTAAATAATTGTTTAAAAAATGTAATACATTTCTATTAAGCGGAAAAACCTAGCTTCTGATTTTGGATTTCAATTGTAAGAGTTAGCTTTTGTACCTTAGCCTCAATGCGAAGTCTGCGGTTCTCTACAATCATTGGATCCTTGGTGAACTCTTCAAACA
Source organism: Siniperca chuatsi (assembly GCF_020085105.1). NCBI lineage: Eukaryota > Metazoa > Chordata > Actinopteri > Centrarchiformes > Sinipercidae > Siniperca > Siniperca chuatsi. Next base: position 19,753,186 of record NC_058046.1, on the reverse strand, counting down.
GATACTGCCATTCACAGGTCAGCTGGCCAAATGTGCCTTTGGTCACAAAAAATATTCCCCTGGAAAAGAAACCACATAAAAAGGGTTAGAAAAGGCTCCACAGGTAAATGATACAGTGTACTGTTTGAATGACACACTGGAGATGCACTGATGGGTGGTTAAGCTAACTGACAAATGAACAACAGACACAGAGTGAGGCAAACTCACATACATCACACAGGACAGGTACCGAAATTATCTAAACATGTTGGGAAAAATACAATGGATACTGTATCGTATTTATTTCAGCAGCTTTTAATAAAGAGCACAGAAATATTATATACCATTTACAAAAATGCAATAAGCTTTACACCTGATTAAAAACATACAGTAAAGACGATCTGGGATATACAGTGTTTGTGAACATGATAGGAAATCAAACTATAATGCTCATCTCAAACAAAACTCTATTTTGAATATGAGGAAGCAGCAGTTTTCTTACTCAATCGGATGCCAAAAACACTCACCTCTTGGTGATCATGAGGAAGTCCGAGTCATTGACCTTGGCATGAGCAAAGTATCTGTACTTGGCAAAACGTCCGTTCTCAATTTTCTGAAGGACGAGAGAAAGTTAGTGAATATTTAAACAAACAGCAAGACTAAAAAACAACTCAGTGTCTGAAATATACTAAAGCATGAATGCCAAGATATACACGTTCCATGACAATGACTGCATACTGGAAATAAGCACGAGCTACCATGGTACTCTGCAAAAGGGGTGAATCTGCACAAAACTTTACTCTAATGAAACTGGAAAATGTTGTGGGGTGGTGAGGAAAGATGGGATGAAACAAAGACAATGGCAGGTAGAAAGTTTAAAATATAAACATTTTATTGAGAAGATGAGGGCAGTGAATTGTGGCAGTGAATGACAAAATGATAAAACAAACATTAATTAATCAAGAAAATAGACACAATCTATGATTATGAGGATTTTTTGACAATGAATGAATATCTAAACAATGAGAAGAAATGTGTCTTTTGTGGCTTGTGAGAAAATGATGAAGAAAAAGAAGTGATGGAATTAAATAATGAAAGATAAAGACACAAAATGATAAAACAAACATCAAGTTAATAAACAACTAGAAATCTAAAATACATAAAAACAAATAAATACATTACTCAAAACACCTTTCTTTGGTTTGATTAAATCTTCCAAAAGTGAACTCCTAACTGACAGACAGCAGGCAGACTACAGACAAAACACCAACGCTACACTACAGCTGTCACTTCTAGCTTCTAGCAGTATTCCCCATCACCCTCATCCTCTGAGCCAGTTCTATGCCATTCATTGTAGGCCAGTCTCCTCTGTGGACATGACAAGAGAGAAGAGTCAAGGTCAGAGCAAAGAGGAACCAAAAGCCTGTTTCTACCCAGAGAGCTACTGTACTGTATGGATCAACTCTAGAGGTCCAGGCTCGCTGTGATGTGTGCAGTGAGGTCAGTGATGGTTTGCGTTTTAGTCAAGTAAAACTGTTGAGTTAATAAATGTTCATTTTAAATCAACCAATGATCATTCTTTTATTTTCTACAAATTGGTTCTTCAAATCTCTAAATGCACCACTACCTGTTGTTAAGGTTTCTAAACTGATAACTGATATGATATATCTGATCTGGAATTGCTCCATTTAACAAAGTATACCAAAGTATTATAAGCTCTTGGAAACACGCCAATGCTTTGTAAAAATGTAAATGCAATTAACTGGGATGAAGCTTAACACCCTAATGTAGTAATTTAATTATCTTATGTGAAGAGCACTGGTGGAACTAAAGATGACTTTGATTCTGTTGTAAATTGTATTGAAGTTTGCTTCTGTCCACCTGCTTTGCTGCCAAGAGTTTCCCACCCAAAGAACTAAGTAAATTAAATTCAGCCACAATGTATTTGAAGCCTATTAACCAGCGAAACAGAAACATAAAACACAAGCATGAAATGTGGCACCCACTGTGATTTGTGCTTGTATTATTCTTGTCATTAGTCCTAACTTGGCATAAAGGGAATAATCTAATAAAAGTCACTAACACATCAATATACACACAAACCTAGCCTAGGTCTAAAGCTGGTGATACAGACGGGTGACAAATTAAAAGGAAAACTTGAATAAAATGAGGGGGAAAACATAATGAATGCAGGTGCTTCTACACAGGGCATGAGAGGTCACTGAGTGGTTTGATGAAAATGAAAATGATGTGAATCAGATCTTGACCCAACTGAACACCCTGGAATATTTTGGACTGAGGTCTCGGACAGCAGCTCTCCACCGCCATCGTCGAAACACCAAACGAGGGAATATCTTTTGTAAGAATGATGTTAATTCCTCCAGTAGAGAGTAACAGACACTCGCTGTGGCCCAACACCTCACTAAGGCACTTTAATTTGTCACCTATCAGTAAATTTTAGGGGAAATCCTACACATGGCATCTTTACTATCAGCCAAATAGTGTAGCTCTGACCTGAGATTCGTAAGCACAAACTTCAACCCACTCCATCCAGCCCGACTGCTAGATAATGTCAGCACAAAAAAACCCACAGTTTAAAGCTCATAGCTTTAAATGAGGCAGAACTGAAACGTCGGAGCTACTCTAAAATCTACAAATATGAGAAACCCATGCTACTGACACACTGAGTGAAAACATCCATGTGACCACCAAATGTCTCAGTAATCTTTGCTATGGAGCTAAAGGTGTTCTCAAATGTCTCTCTACTTTTGCTTATGCTTATTTACTTTGGTTGCAAATATGTTATTTTACCTTCCTACAACACAAAACACAGCCACAGAGGTGACTAAATCATTGAGAATTGAGCTGAATTGCTTTCGAAGGATCTATAAAAAGGAAAGGCCAATACAATTGCTAAAATAAGTTAAATGGTGAAAGATAATTAAAATAAAGCAGACTAAAGGGAGGGTGGTTTCAAAAAAGGTTTTCCTGTAAGAAATTTGTGTCTGTGTGCATGTACGCCCGCACACACATGAACACACAACTGCACTAGCAAACCTGGGCAAAAAGTCCATAAAGGATGCATCACTTAACTCACTGTAAAGTCACAGAAATGGCAAAAAAGGGACACCATTCAATTGCATAAAAGCAAATGTTAGAATAGAATTTTCCTCATCTCAGTTAAATGAAAAATATATCAGTCAACTGTTAATTCGCCCATGTCTGACTGTGGAGAGTTGATGATGCAGAGGTTTTTGTCCTACCTGAAGCATTTGACTGCCGATGCCCTCCCTCTCCTTATATGGTCGTATGACACCATCCTCGTGGATGAAGCGAGGAGGGCGCAGAGATTCAATATCTTGTGAAGTCTCTGCTGCCCTAAAAATGAGAGATAAGTCACGCAAATGTATTTTGAGACACACTTTACTTGTTACCTAATTACTGCACACACACACACACACACACACACACACACAAAACAGAGACATAAACTGCATTAATGCATAAACACAGTGTGACTATGGCACGCAAACATTTAAATGTACATGCAGACACAGACCTAAAAAGCTTCTGCCATGGCCCAATAATAAAAAACTGTTTTTTGTTGGTGCATTTACTGTACATGATTTATTTCATATACATTCACACAGAAAAGAACATACCTCTTGATCCCTTGGAAAGTACTGCTGGCCATGTCAATTATGCCTCCTGTAGGTCTGGCTACTGCACCAACAAGACCTTTCCCAACACCTTTAAAAAAGCCTGCTGCACCCTCCTTCTGGGCTCCTGCAAAATAACAAATCATCAAACATCACCACAAAATTGGACACAGTTATATAGCATTGCATTATTTTGGCCAGAAAATGTTCATATCATTATGTGCTATATGTTATCACTAAAATCTGTATGAGGGTTCTATTCAACATACCTTTAATAGGTTTGGTAACAATCCCTGTGATCCCACTGACAAAACCCTGAAAGGGAAAAAACAACAATATTACCAAGGAGCAGCAATTCATTCTTTATGGCAGAATTCCTGGTGGCAGAAACTCTTTCAGGCCAGTGGCAAATTTACATTATAATCTGTTGAATGATTAAATGAGAGTTGTAACAGAAAATTTAATTTAAGACAAGTTTGAGTACGTACAGACACTAATCCCTTTCCACCCCTGGTCAGCCCCTCTCTCAGGCCACTGGGTTGTTTGTTCATAGCCTCTCGTCTCTTCTGCTGGTATTCCTCATCCATCGTTATGGCAGCAACACCCTTTGCCATGGCACCTGTGATCCTGGAGGCCGCGCCCGCTATACCCCCTGGAAGGCAGACATGAGTCTTTACAGTTACAACCTTCTTTAATATGTGTATTTCTTCTTAAAGTCTTTTGTGGGAGAACTTGCTACTATGTTGTCTGTTATTCCTCTCTTCTGTTCATATGACAAGGCAAGGCAATTTAATGTATATAGCACATTTCATTACAAGTAAACTCACTGTGCTTTACATTTAAGTGCATACAGAAACAAGTGACATGAGAATATATTAAATGAAATACAAGAACCAACAACACTAACCACCACCCACCCTCCAAAAGATATTGACAAACCACACAACCATCCCACAGACACACACACAATAACTAATCTTAAGCCTGAGAAAACAGAAAAGTGTTCAGTTTACTTTTGAATGTGGACACAGCTGTGAGAGATCTTAGGTCTCATATATGTAAGAAATTCTGAATATAACATTTGTCTACACAAAAACCTAACAAAAGGAGGAATAAAGTGTATCTATATACCACAGTGATCTTATTCAGGCTTCTCCTAAAGGGATCAGACACCTTTTTACAGATATAATTTTTATATGAGCCCTTACCTACAGCTCCTCCCACCAGAGCCTTCACCCCAAGAGCCATTCCTTCAACAAACTCCTCAGGCCCCTGGATGGCTCCCTGAAAAACCACGGATAACAGTTAAACACGAAGAAGACATAAAGACACTGTCTGCACTGTTGGGGCTTTCAGCAACCACACTGCTGTAACATAAACCTAATGCTTTGTTTTTAATAACTGTTCACTATCTCTGGAGTCCTATAATATATTCAAAGATAGTGTATCATGTAAATGTTCACCTTAAATAATGAGCACTAAACTTGTTTTTTTAAATGCCACAACACAGATACATTATTTTAATACTCATCAGTACTTGTACTACATCCCTACCTGATAAGGCTCATAGAAGAAGGCTTCCACTCCCTCCGACAGTCCTCTTATCAGTCCAAAAGGATTTCCAAGTACATCCAGGCCCAGCACCAGCACATACATCTGTTTAATAGCCTGAAATATACATATATAGAAACTGGTAAGCTGACTCGTAGCCAGCACCTGGTTGGTTTTGGTTTCATTCTGCACATTTTTTTTTTTTATATTTAATGCCTTGGGGGGTACAAATGACTAGCCACTTCAACTGAGTTACTATGACTTTATCATGTGTACATGTTACCTGCTTGGAATAATGTCTAATGACCTCCCATTGTAACTGCTGGGTGGTACAAAACTGGAAGGTCAACTCAAAGAAGGCCAGCCTGAAATAAATGACAAAACAACAAATCACACAAAAATAAATGAATGCGACTGTGTGTGATTTATGTATTGTCTATTTGGGCCTTCACATGTGTTCATACTTGAAGACAACATCCTGCACGTCAGTGAGCGTGGCGCCGATACTCTTCAGGAGCAGGTTGAGGGACTGGACAGGAATGAGTTCTGTATCTCTCTTCTCCTTCAGACCGTCTTCTCCTCCCGTACTCAGAGAGAAACTCAGGTGCAGCTACAAAAACAAAAACAAAAACATGACTAAGCATGGCTGTTTCCGGTGTTAAACTCACAACAGAAATGTGCTATGTAGCTGTGTCTTGTGAATAGATTTTGATGCTGTTTTATTCATGCTGTTTTCCGTTGCTGTTTTTAAAAAATCCCTTGTGGTGTTATTGCAGAGATGAAGAAGACAATGCTGGACTTAATTTAGAAATTTGCTGCTTAACATTTGCTCATTATTTCATAATTATAGCATTACCTACATACATACTGTATAGTGTACAAACCTTGATGGGGGAAATGTGGAAGTACTCATAGAGACTGATAGGAGAGGTGTCAGCAGCAGAGACATGGTTTAGTTCTGTCTTTATGTACTCTATGTCCTTCTCAAACAGTTCAACCTAGAGGAATAAGACAAGCACAAATACACAAGAATATGAATGCAGAGGTACAGAAACACAGATCTCAATGACTCTTCAAGTCGATAAAGACTAAATTAATGTATCACAGCTTCTGAACAAAGCACAGGGTATGTTAACTGTGCTTGGATATGTGAGCATCTGACCTCCTGTTCTGAGCTCATGATGCTGGCGTTCTCAGGTGTGAACATGTCCAGGATGGCATACAGGAAGCCCAGATCGAGCTTCAGATCCATCTCTTGAATCAACACCTTGAAGTACCTGAGGTAGACAGAAATTTCCCATCACTATTTGGGAGCAAAACTGAGAAAACAGCAGATCAGAATCAGAATCAAAGTACAACCCGTGCCTGCTGAAGGTAGGAAAAATCAATTAGCAGATGGAAAACAGAGCAAAAATACAGTTTTTGAGAGACACTGGAAGAAGTGCCAGTAAAGTGAGATAAATCAAACAAGGGAGACAAAGTGAGAAAAGCATCCAATGAAAAACAATTACTTGATGCGAGAGATATCAGAGTGCCCTGCTGCTCTGGTAACAATGCTGATATCAGTTAGAGGTTTGGGTTCTGTAAGAAAAATAAAAATAAAATCATATTACTTACTGAAACACTGCATATCAACAGCACATAATGCTAAATTAAACATGACATACAAGGTGGAATTACAGACCTGAGTCCATAGTGATAGATTTAGGCAGTTTTACAGGGTAAAAAACAAAGGGGAAGATGGCTCCTGGCAGCTGATTCTGGATCTGTAAGAGGAAAGGATGTATACTTAAAGCTAGTGAATAGCAAAAAAGGCAATTGGATGACTCGCAGTACTGTACCACGGACATGGATATAGTGGATTTTAGAGGAAGTTAAGATTAACTTTTATCTCTAAAAGGAAAATATTTAGTTTATAATTGACTTATTTTCACCTGAATGCGGTGGATTTGGACACGGTATGCTCTCTGTCGAGGTGAGACGCTATACTCCACCTTCACCCCAGGCAAGAAGTGCCTCCTGAGAGGAGCATCACACGGCTGCAGCATCCGCATATCCATGCCATTAGGAGTAAAGGACACCTGGAAGACAATTACAAACACCATGCAATTAAACAAACAGGCCTGCAACTAATGATGATTACTGCACCTGCAACTTTTTAAAGCCAGTTTTATACACCCTACATCGGTAACATGAAATGGACAGCTTTCATTTCTACCATTTAAACATTTTATCACTTACTTGTCACTAGTTCAAATCAGGAAAGCTGAATATATATATATATATATATATATATATATACACACCTACACACATACCTGGTAGTTGTTTTCCAGGTCAACGATGGCGTTGTCCACGGGTCCAGATTCAGTGTACTCTTTGAAGCTGTTCTCCAGCATCTCAGCTTCTTTAGTGCTGAGAGTCTTCCACCGATTCTTCTTCTTCGGCTTTAACTCCCACACCACATCAGAACTATGACAAGAAAAGAGAAGTGTAAAAGAGTGTAAAATCATGACATGGTATATAGCTGCAGGATTAACCAGGAGTGGCTAAACATCATGCAAATAAATACAGTTTGCATCTTACTGCAGCATTGTTTACAAGACCGCATGATTGATAGGTAAAACGTTTTCTAGCTTTGTTATTCCACAGTAACAAACATTTAACACAACACCCTCTTCTGATATAAGTGGATCTTCAATTTATCTGACCTTGAGTGAATGTTTATTTTTCAAATTCTAATTTTGTTACACCTGTATATTATAAAATTCAATTCAATTCTGTAGTTTTGCCATGGCACAAGCAGAAACTGCCAACAACATTCTGACAACACATTCAGTGGCACAATAACTGCATCTAGGTTGAATCAAAACTTGTCTGGCCAAAAATTTAATTTCACTTGAGCCTATAAGGTCTGATGTTGTCGGATGTTTTCGGTTATGACAATATAAACTGCAAAACAAGATGTTGACTTGTAATTTACAAAACACACACAATAGCACAACAGCACTATCTACACCATATCACATACACATTTTGATACATTGGCAGTAAGCCATGGACGTAACATGAACATGTACCTTATGGGCTTGGGCCTGGCCAGGTTTTGTGCTTATTATTAGGTATGTATATGTGTACACGTGTATGTTGCTAGTTATCTACCTTGTGATACCAATAAAGGAGACCTCCTGGCTGCTGCTGTTGTTGATCAGAGATACGCCCATGTTCCGTAGTGACAAAATGATTTCCTGTTCAGCCAGCTGCGCCTTCTCGCTCTCACAGAGCAGCTTGTAGATACGTTTCTCCTCAGTGAACAGCACAACGCGCTGGAGACCTTTGGATCAACAATAAACCCAAACCATACTGATTTAACACTTTTATTTATCTCCAAAGGAAAATTCTTGATATCCCTTCTCCTTCAGGGAGGTCAGAAGTCAGGATCAGTTACAGCATTGTGTCCCTAAAGCTGGTAGGCATTCAGTGATCTATTTAATTCATCAAGAATGAACATGAGCTTAGACCTGAATCCTGTGAATGCAATTGTGTTCTTAGTACATGGCAACATTCATGCACTGACAATAAACTGGCAATTGTGACGATCATTTTAAGTGAATCTAAGACTGTGTAAGCAAAATTACAGAATGCATTTAAGTGGTATAGGCATTTCATTTCAAGCTACTTATACTTTACCTTCATAAAAGGAGATCACAAACAGTTTTCCCTCATTGTTCATGTTCTCACGCAGGTCCTAAAGATGCAATAGCAGACAAACACATATGCTGTTTAAACAAACATTACAGTATCTCATCTAACAACTGTGTCCATATCTAAAACACAATAAAGGTTAAACTGTGTTGACATTTAATATTATTATATGCAAAAGACTATTATTTGGTCCTAAAAGAGGCAGAAAAATGGATGAACTAGACCAAGTCTATTTCTACAGATTCTTCACTATAAATACACATCGTCACCCAACACATCCTGTTTGGCATTTAGTCAGCAATAGTATCCACTCCCACTATAATACTGGCCTCACCTAAAAATATGTAAAATTATACTTTAAAAAAAAAAAAAGTGAGACTCAAGATGTTATTTTATTTGGCACAGATAACATGCAACACCACAGTGAATTAAATTACAGTAACAATAAATATATTATATATATATATATATATATATAAACAGAGCCATATATAAACAGAGCCATTCAGGTAGATATTAGGCTTATTACTATCAGAAACTTTAGCTAACAACACAGGGTTTTTTGTTTGTTTTGTTTGTTTACTTTAGGGCTTGATTCACAAAGAATTATTGTGTCTCAGGTATGGTACAGTACCTCCTCACTCTTCAGCTTCCCACTGTAAGAACCACACTTCCAGCAAAGCTCTCGGGACCCAGTGGGTTCAGTCCAGGTGTAGTGCACAGCTTTCCCAGCCTGCAGCTCCTCCTGTTCCGCCTCCTTCTGAGAGCTGCACACACATGAAACCCCCACCAGACACACACATACTGTATATATAAGTAACATTACTTATAACTACTAAAAATCAAGAAATAATATTCCACTGATTTGAGATGACAATAAGCAAAAAATGAGAGACGGCGGTAAAACAGAGGACAATATAACGGAGCCCAGCCACCATGAATCTACTGCCATGACAACCATCCAATCCAAAGTACCTGTCTGACAGAATACACAAACAATTTCCATAAACAGACAGAATTATGGCAGTGTATGACAGTACAACGGCCAAACACCGAAAAGTCCCTAATACCGCTCCTGGACGAGACAAAGCAGACATTAGAAAATGAAATAAGCCATAAGCTACAGATGGAGATGAAAAACATGAGAATACTAGTCCACGCAACAGAACTAGTGGAAGAAGCAGGAGGTTTGATTCCACTGGAGAAAATTCTATCCAGTCAGCAGCATTCAAAACTAGTATTTCTACAAGTAATGATGAAGACTTTAACACTTGATAAGAGATCAAAGGAACGTAGTAATACATGAGTAAATGGGTTTAGATGTCTAACCTGCTCCTTTAGTCTACACCAATGGTCCTTAAACATTTTAGATCAGCGTAAATTTCCAGTAGATCAATAAAAAAATAATAAGAAATCATTTAGGAAATAAGAAATCATTTAGGAAATAGTGTGACAAAGAGTCATAGCTTCAAGTTTTGAAACATACAGTATAAGTATAGAGTAAGAAGTTCATGATACATATATTTACAAGGAATTTCAAAAGTAAAATGATTACAACACAATAATGTCATATGATATAACTGTTGATAAGGCCTATCCAGAATTTATTTCTCATTGGTAAAGGTGACGTGCAGATTACACAGACAAACCAGAATCAGAGCAGAGCTGAAGCAGTCTTCTCCTTATCTTTACCTGCACTCTTGATCTGATCACACTCTGCACTCAAGTGTGCTGTCACACTGAAGTGACTGCGACATTAGCCTTTTAATGATATACCAATTCAAATTTACGTGCTGCATCATTTGTGTGTTTCTACCCCCTTGCCTACCTTGTTAATTGTTAAACAGTATTTGGATCTTTGTTGATCTTTGGAAGTTTTTTCATACTATACTTCATTCTTCCACCTGGTGTCATCCTCGGCTCCCTCCCTCATTTACATAAACTAGCTGCCATACTAGCTCTCTGAGGCTAATGTGTTGCTCATACAATATTCTAAATAACTGTTCATTTACTGTTGTTTATCTTTTTACTTTTACTCTTGTGGACTTTATGCATATGTTTACTAGATTAATTACTGTGCTGTACTTCCTATGGGGATTAATGTTGTTTAAATAGTTTTTTCCTGGCATAAGGATAATGTAACTAAATTGACAGTTAAGCTTGACAGCTTTTGTGAAACCAGGTTTCTTGTTACTGTACTCAATTTTTGCAATACTGTTGGGCTTTGGTCACCTTATGGCACCTCATCTTTTTCATCTTTATCATTGAATTTGTTGTTTCACAATTTCACAATTGTTTTTAGTAAACAACCTCAAAGGCCAACTGCTGTCTTCAGTCTTTATTGGAAATGTGTTTAGCTTTGCTTCATAGCTGTGCACCTACACACATGGTGAGGGCAGAAGACTGCGTTCCCATACTGTATGTAAATTGATATAGCACTCTGGCAACTCAACTTCTCTTTTCTTTTCTCAATATGTATAAATTATTTAGCACCTACAGAAGAGTGATAGCAATAAACAATGTAATGCAGGACTTTCAGATTTTGTTCCTAATTTGTTCTTATTCTCCCCTCCCATTCTTAACTCTGTCTTTTTCTGAGTTCAGAGTGTATCAGAACTTGAAGAGTTTCCCCTATTTTTCTACCTGTCCTCCTCCATTGAGAAGGAGAGGTTGAGCAGCTCGTCAGCCACCCACGTGGATTCTGTCCGGGCGCTGCATGACCCACAACACACAAACATAAATCGCTATCAGCAAAAACAAACACTGTTAGTTATCATTAACTAAACATTTTAAGGCTGCTGCAACAAGAGAAAAGAGTATTGTCATTCAGCAAATATGCAAAACGCATATCAATGAAATGCAAATGTGAATGCTGTGCATGAAGAAATCCTAGTTTGTTGGCAACATAAAAACCTGCTGTAATATTATGAAATGAAACAGTAAGAAATGTTATACAAGGAATGTTTTCAATTAACACTTTAACTGAGCAAACAGAATTCCTTACAACCAATTTGTTTGAGTCTTAAATTTAAACATACTTCACTAAAATGAAGTATGTGGTGCCAATCCATCCTCAGTAAATACTTTAACTACATTTTTCTCATCCACTCTGTCTCCTTCCTCTCTGCTGCGTCTCAATCAGTTAATTTATTGAGGCCCCACACCTAAATTTAATGTTTCCTTTTTCTGGTAGTTTAAGAACCCAGATCTCTGTGTTACACGTTTGATGACATGATGAACCATGATGGCATGCTTCACCCCCATCATGTTTAATATCTAACTTCTATCCTGCATGGTTTCCTTCTAACTGTCCTCCTTCTGTTCTCTCACCTCTGATAGAACTGCAGTGTCTGGTCTTTTGTGTGGTTGATCATGAGGAAAGGGGCCGCACCGTCATGGTACTCAGAGAATCTGATTGTGGCTGAGTGCTCTGACAGGTTCACATCTACAATGATCCCACCCACCTGCAAAAAACAAAAAAAGAGTCTACTTTCTGGAATACAGTATTATAGTAACATGAAGGGACAACACTGTGTGTGTGTGTCTACTTACAGAGTTGTCCAGATGCAGCAATAGGCAGTTCTCTGGTCGAGTGAAGTCAATAGTCCGAGGAGGCAATAAACAACCTTCTACTTTGATCTTTAGCCGCTTGGTGTCGTTCTCAGGCCAGAAGGGAATGGCTGACTAAATGTGGAATAAAACAAAACTTTCAACAACACTGTACAGTAAGGGTTTCATCTAAAAATGTTAAGTAAAAAGTAAATCATTCAGTATTTGAAAAACCCAACCCCCAAAAGGTTAGAGAGGTAGTTATTTTGCAACCAAAGGTCTTAGTTTGCCTATTCTGCCAAATATTGGCAGAATAAAAATCAGACTCTACTTTGATTTATCACATTTAAATAATTTCAGAAAGTTAAAGCTGTGAATACTGAATATATTGTCCTGTACATCTATCTATAATCAGTAACATCTTCCTGATGCAGACATTTCATTTAAAAGTCAAATAGAATTGAAATGTTTACTATTTTAAGAATTAATAATACAAAACAAGATTGTACTTGACATTAGTGAGTCAAAACTATATGACATGTCCAGCTATCAGGTAAATCCACTGTGTGGTATTCATCTGTTGCTGCCATGCCAGAGAATGTATACAGCCTTAAAAGTATAGTATATAATTCACTGGCTGTAAAAACAACAGTATTAAAAAAAAATGCATGTGCAAGGGAACACAGATGCAAACAATAACTGGTTTGGATCTGACCTGTTCTGGCTGAGCCTCAGTCCAGTTGTCCTGCCCCTCTTCACATATGAAGACGCTGTGCTTGGTTCTGTTGACAAGCATGTAAAATGGCACGAAGCTCACGATGCGGGTCAGACTGAAACTGCTCGGTTCAATCTTCACACCAACCTGAGGTCAGACAGACGTCACACAAATACACACATGTCGATTATGTACTTTCTCAATAACAAAACCTGCCTCAGTTACATACAAAAGTCATTTAAAATTCCATCCAATACATCTGTTTCTTTAAATCAAGCTTAAGTGACTGAAAGTCTGAATGAATTTATGTCTGAATAACAGCCTCTGTGGCAAATTCTTACCAGGTAATCTTTGTATCGGCCTTTACATTTGACATCTCCATGGCTACCAACTGTGTCCAGGGAGAAATCATCGGAGAGTTCACTCTCTGAGATCATAAGACGGACCTGAGGGATGAAAAGAATGACATCACATTCATATACGCTAAAAAATGACAGCAAGAGGTTTTGGATATGGATCTTTGGAATGGCCTATTGGATGGTGTACTGTATGCAACCTCAATGTTCCAGAGCACAAGCAAAGAAACACTGCCTTTAAGTTGGCCACAGAGCTACAGTACCATTCACTTTGGCACAAAGCCTTGTCCATGACTAAACTGCTTAGTCTCTTAGTTTAATAATAGTGATATGATTTATTTGACTCATTTATTAAATGATTTAATTGAAAAATGTATTGAATTATTTCTTCAGTATCCCTCAGATGTTCCTCTGCAGTGAATGTTCTAATGCAGAAGGATTTCTTTAACACTTACGCGTATTAAAGACAAATGTACATTTGTGAATATTGTTGTAGTGCCAGAGTTATGGCTATAATTTCCCAATTCTAATATATGACTTGAAGACAGTTCACCAATAAATAAATACACAAAAGAAAATGTAAAGCAAGAATGCTAGCGCTCTAATACATGCGAGAAAAAATATCAAATATCAACTCTTTCCTTTTAATTAACTTTAAACCCCTCTTACCTTATTGTTTTTCAGGAAGTAACGAGGCTTGAAGGAAAAGAGCAGGGGCATGTCGTAGTCCAGGGGGTGTTTACGGTGGATATCATCAGCCTTGTACTGCAGCAACCTGCCTGTCTTGTTCATCATCCAATATGGTGAGTGGATAGCAACCACTGTTTGTCCCAGGTCATATTTAACATGCACTGCTATATCCAACTCAGCCCTCTTCCTCTCTGTCCCTTCACCATCGTTTTCATCATCTTCTCGTAGAGACTGGAACACTGTGAAGGTGATCTCTTCCTGGTCACTGAGGAGACTGTATGACAGAATAATTTGTTTATTCTGATGAGAAATGTTATTGCAGAAGGCAAGTGATTTTATATTTGCCCTTTATATAATGAGGATGATGATTAATATATATCTCTTCCTGTGTTGGAGGCTTACAAACTGGGAGCTATGGCCCTTCTATAAAGAAAATTACTTTTTCACAAATGTTTTTGTTATGACCAATATGCTCACAATATGTAGACAACAAGGACACAATAATGATGGGAAAGAAAAATATCAACAATAAATGAAATTGATGTCAAACCTGTACTCAGAAGACCAGTCCTGAGCCAAGTAGTTCAACAGGCGGAGACTGAGACTGGATTGGTTGATGACTGCACTGTGAAGCTGTGCAGAGTGGCCTGGGTTCAGAGTGGCCTCAGGGGCAAAGACTCCACTGTTCTGTTGAGCAACAGGCAGAGAGGGACACTGAGTACTGATTTTAGTAAGATCATTGGCTTGCCAAAAAAGCACAGCATTAATTCTGACAAAATTCTGTACGAAAAAAAAAAAGGAATTCCTTCACTTAATTTAGAGCTTGTAATACATGATGGTATAGTGACAAATCCAAGTAATAGTTACTGTACTTATATTAATCACATGGAATCATGTGCACCCTTTGTATTACAAGGGCCATGATGGTGAATTTGCACATCTTACCTTAAGTGTGTACACATTACTACTGACCATTTCCAAAAGTATAGCGTATTTTTTGACTTGTTTTATATCTTTAAGCCAGCAATGCAGTTGCAAGCAGTTGTTTCTAAGAATTTCCTTGTTGGTGCATTCACTGATGCTTAAATATCCATGATCTGACAGATATCTTATATCCTATAAAAAGCAGTGCATTCACAAGCTGTGGTATTAAAAATACAACCCAAAAGATAAACAATAAACTAACATGGATGCTGTGAAATTAATTTGGTTATTTCTTGCATTAAAAGTTTTGATGTTCAGTTGCCAACACTCAAGTCTCAAATGTCAATGTCCTAACAAATTTCTTAAGAATAAAAGGTCCCTATTGTAAACGCATTACTACATGAAATATCCACTGTGATGGAATACCTATGCTTAAGCAACTTGAGTACGTATAGCAGTCTCTGCAATCAGATTTTGATACTATACTGGCATTCATTACAATAAACCATCGACTGTACATAAAAACCCACCCATATGGTACTTTTCAATCTATAATGGCCCACCCGAGAAGTGATTACCAGACACATCCTACCTTTAGTTTATAGGAGATGGGATAAGGCAGCAGGTTGCGCAGCAGGATGGAAGGCCATAGATGAAGCACAAAGGGCACATCAAAGTTCTCCCCAACACCTCCAGTGTGTTTGAATGTCACAGCATCTTTTACTGGCACAATGTTGACCATCAGCACACCACCCTGATCTCCACGGCGACGACAGGTCTGCTGGAGGCGTGTGTCGGGCTGCTGGTTTCTGACGTCTTCGTAACTGAAGCCCTCTGAGCACTCAAACTGCTCACCCTGATTGTCAGTATCGTCCTCTGTTATCGGCTGAAGGCTCAGCTCAGACCTGAGGGGGGCAGCAGAGAGTGGATGTGGGTGAAGGAGTGTGATTAAGGACAGAGAGAAAAGGAGACTGTATGAAGATGTGAGTGTAGATGTGCAGGCTTGTTTGTGTGTGTTTGTGTTTGCCCTCACCTATATGAGTCCAGAGGCACACAGAACTCTTCAGTAGGGAGAGCTGTACCAAGACATGTTGATCCTTCAAAAACTTTGAATGGGATTGAGAAATGATTGATGATCTGCATGAAAGGAGAGGAAAACAATTAAGACTTAGAGATTGAATTTCTTGAATTTGTAATCCTATTCTATTTTAATACATAAAGTACTACCTCTTGGGACTGCTGCTTATTATAATTTATTTTGAAAATAATTACAAAAGAATTTTGGTGTAAACTGGAAGGAACAATATGTCTTGATATACAGTAATTGCATTGCAATTGCAGTAAATGAAATTAATACATATATAATTAGCTTAAAGGATGATGTTAATAAGACATCCAGAAGGGGTCATAGTACCTTGAAGAGAGAGTGTAATTTATATTATTACAACACACCATAAAATATTTTTACAGATAAGATAAAAATAAGTATAAAAATTAGTAAACATGTATAAGATAATCAGTGATGTACCTGGAAAGGAGAGCGGATCTTGATGTACTTGCTGCCCTCCACAGAGTAAATCTGACAAACCAGGAAACGAGTGACCCCTGAGTCTTTGTGCATTACACTGTACATTCCTCTGCCCACCTTGATTAAGGGGATCACACTGGCTGAGGTGTGGCCCATTGGAGCTGGAGAGAGCAGAGGAAATAAGAGCATATGCGGTTTACTTTAAGTATTTTATTTTGACATTTTTCTTATATTAGGTAGTTTGATGATAAAAAGCAACCACAAATAGAGGAGCGAGAGAGGGGATGAGGGGAGGAGAAGTTTTTTCGATATATAAAATAGACATCATCAATTACATCATCATTTAAAAATGAAATTTCCTTTTATTATTTTCATTTTGTGATTTAAATTCATTGTAAAGTCAAGTTGACTGCCAGTTGTAACATTGTTTGCATAAATGTTGACCGATAAGCATATTGGTTTGTGACAGAACACAAACTGAGTATACTGTAGGCATGTGCATATACAGTATAATTGTGTATACAGGTTAACTTACTAGGCTGTATGTAGTAGTCCTTCCCACTCAAGGAGATCATGGCTGAGAACTGGTCGGAGTCTGTTGTGGTTGAATAGTCCATCTCGAGGGTTTTCCCATCCTGCAGCTTCACAGTGCGGTCGGTGCTCTGCTGGTCAATGGGACGAAACATCTCACTGTGGCGGACAGACACTGGCAGGCCCAGGCGGTTTTGCACTACAAACGGGGCTTCATCCTTCTGGAAGCTGTCAGCTGTCTGTTTGGCAGCCTCTGCAAATGCCTGGGGAAAGGCAAGAACATGAATATTATAGATGACCGCCCATCCTTAGACTTTCTATTAAAATTATTACAGCCCTTCTCTTACTGTGCCCAGGTTACTCAGCATGGTCAGTCCACATTTGGAGAGGGTGATGTTGAGCTGGTCCTTACTGCTGATGGCGATGACCGTCTTATAGTCTGGGACGTTGTAATCCACTTCATCTGCCAAACTGACTGTGTACTTCACTGGCTTCTTCTTCATCTGGTTATAGTAGAGTAAAAAGTTAGAAATATGTACGTGTGTGTGTGTGTGTGTGTGTGTGTTTATGTATATCAGTACCTTCAGTTCCAGTCTCCATGGTCTGAAACCGTCTCTTGTCTCATCTTCTAAAGGCTCCAGCAGCGGTTCCCACACTCCCATCATCTCATTGTAATAATGAACCTAAAGGTAAAACACAATACAAAACACAAGAAAACTTCAATAACCTTCTCAACCACATGAGTTCTGGTCATAACAAGCTGGAATATGTTTGAAATATTGTGTCAGATTACCATCAATAGGTCTACATAAAGTATAAAAATATATCATCTTAAAGAATATGTGAATTCCTCATGTATGAATGGAACAAACAACATCAAAAACACAGAAAGCAACTGCAAAAATCAAACATTGTTCTAGGGTTATTTTACAGTGAAAGGTTAATTTTAGAATATAGCTCTAGGATCAAGGTTAGGAAATAAATGTAGTGCTTGTGTATGTTACCTCCAGGTTGAGCTCGCTGTGTAAGTTAATAAGTGTAGACCAGTTTGTGACATCTCCATGGAAGGAGGACTTGGCCAGAAGCATGGGCATAGTGCGGTGTCCCACTCCGGCCTCCAGAGTCAGACAGATCGATTTGATGGTCACCTGCGGGGATGGGTAGCCAATGAAATGACACAACCTGTTCTTATGCATCAAACTGGAACACCTTTTATTCTGTGTATAGAATAAAATATCACTGCAAAAGAGATCAAGGGTTTGTGATATAAAAGTGACCCAAGTTAAATAAATAAAAACTGTAAAAATAAAATCAAAACTGATTATATTATAGCATACAATCAGCCATACAGTATTATCAGTTGAGCCACAATGCAGCTAAATACCTGTAATGACTCTCCTTGTGGTATCAGTGGGGCCAGTGACGCTGTGTCTTCATCCCCCTCCTCTTCTAGGAACCAGAGTTTGAGCTCCTTCCAGCCCTGTTTCTCCCACAGGTCCATGGGAACAGGACTATCCAGCTCCTCGGGGGTCTCTGCTGTGGGAGTCAGTGCCGACTGGATGGTGATCACTGTGTTGATGATGATTGGAGATACCTGGGCAGAGAGTCAGAAAGCAGGGACATAAAACTGTTTTATACCAATTTCATAGTTCAAAGATAAATTTCAATGTCTAATCATACAAATAGTGAACTTTCTTTGCCTCAACATTTGCTTTCACTTGATGCCACAATTTCCATCAACGGTAGCTGACACAAACCTATATGAGCTAAGATGATATGTGTTGCCTACCTGTGACAATTATTAGAAAATATGTCACTCTAAAAAAAAACAAAAAAAGACGGTGTAACCAGACATACTGACTCTTTTAATTAAATGGATGCTTACAGTTACACAGAGACAAGTTACACACTTCACATCACTTACACTACAGTCAGTTCAAAAATTAAAAAAAAAGCTATTCATTTGCTAACAACATGGCATTTATTATCATCCACATTTAGATGGAACAACTTAATCCTTGGAAAAAACCTTTTAAGATTTGCATTTGAAGGAAATGCATTTCGTTGATTTTATTCCTAGACTCAGATAGTGTAATAATAAAATAAAACAACTACCTTCAGTGTGAGAGCATTGATAGCAACCTCCATAGCCTGAGGAGAGGTTGGGGATTGAGTACTCTGGAAGAACACCTGACACGGCTGCAGCACTGTGGTCACATTGTTTCTCCTCTTCTCTGTCAAGAAGGGACATGCCACTACCTACAATAACAACCGTAATCAAAACATTGGTTATTGTTGCATGCAAAACCAACCACCAACTGATTCTTTCAACAATGTGCTTTTTCAGGGTAACATTACAATGACAACACAAACCTTGAGGTCCTTGATAACAGCAGTCATCTGTGATCCCCCTGCACCACTTTTCATTACTAGTTCACACTGCGTGGTCATCACCAGGGCTGGGGCGTCAGCACGCGTCAGGTCAGCCACAAACACAATCTCCGGGTTACGCACCAGAACATTCATATCTGTCTTTGACACCACGGCTGGAGCTGCAGCTGACAGCAGCAGAGAGTACCAGAAGAAAACATCAGTTCAGGCCATATGAGGCACTTATGCAATATTGTCAGATTAATACAATTTTTCTGTGACTCTACTCACATTTATAACTTAGTTATAATGCAGAGTATATTACCCATTATATTACAATAGACACAAAAAAAGCTCCAAGACCTAATTTCTTCCACATGCTCTCCACTTGGCTGTGTCTGATTAAGAGAGCATGCTAAATCAAAACTCCCTTTGGAATATACTGTCAGCTAACTACATTAAAACTGATATGGTTAACTCACTGTACTCTTTAGATGTGACGGAGGAGTTAATGTTCTTTTTATCTCCCGCTCCAGTACTGGTCTTGGGTTGTGGCACTTGAGCAAAACCCTGCTGGGTGGCCTTGAGAAAGATATCTGCCACCGTGAGCAGGAACTCCATGCTGGCACACAGGTACACATCCTGCACCACTGTGTCCAAAGTGGTGCCATCACGGCCCTGACGGTAGTTCACCTCCACCATCGTGTTCTGTTCTGCACCAGGACGCATTGCCATCATTCTGGAGAAGAAGTAGGTTAAGGAGGTTAAAGATATCCATAAGAGGGATGTGGAGAGGAGGACAAAATGAGAGTTTAAATGTCAGAGATGGTCAGAGACAAAGGAGGACATAAAAGAGGGACTGAGAGAGTGAAGAATGAGTAGTGATTACAATATTATCTTCATTAGAGGAACAGAGAAACAAAATGTTAAATGTAATTTGCCCTACATGATATTTTTAGACATGATAATTATGTGTTACAGGGTGGGACAGCTCATCCTATTTTCTTAGTATTCCACCTTTACCAGTTTTCTACATATTACAAAAGCTACAACAGTGCGTGTAGAATTTTAACTAAATATTATCTTGTCAGCTTGGGGTGTGGGAATTTTTAATGGTTTGAAAGGCAAATATACGAAAGTAGACAGTATTAGGCAACTCTCTGGATGTGCATAGACAACGTACGCCTGAATATGTGTAAAAATGTAGAGCAGGTGTGTATCCTACCAATGAAAATGTGCATGTGTCTGTATGTGTTTGTGTGTCTGTCCCTAGTACCTTGGTGTGACCATCTTGATTCTGGGTCTCTTGTCATCTAGAAGGCAGGTAGCCAGTCGGACTGAGGCCTTCATAGAACTGTCTGAGAACATGTGGACAGATGTGGAGATGGTGCCCAGAGTAAACTCTGCCAGCTTCAGCTGCACATCATGTGAATCCAACAGCTGTATCTAGATAATGACATATACACTGTGTTAGACTGCGGTAGCAAGGCAAGTCTTGTAAAATGAAGACATTTCATGAGTTCACACATCACTTGTGCCTGGCTTACTGTGTGTGCATGTGTGTGTATGTGTTACCTCATTCCCATTAGGGCTATACAAGATCAGCGTCATTGAGTCGAACTTGAAGTCTAACTTGAGGGTGCTCTTCAGCTTGCTATTTTTCTGGGTCTCCACAACAGCAGCCGTCACTACTGTGTTACCTACAGAGAGACAACACAAAACACATGTTTAAAAGGTGTATTAGTTTTTGGTTACAATGGTTTAAAATATTTTTATTTGAAGAAAACACTTTCAGATTTCATAAGCTTTCTAGGATTTTCAGGGTCCTGGAAACAAAGTAGATGCCTCACCACAACCTGTCAAACTCTAAGCTAAAATGGTAATTTTCATTTTGATAACTGACAAAAACATGCTCATCTGCCCATTAAGTTCTTATGTCTAATTTTTAGAACCACTATACAAACATGAACACAAACAAGCATAACCAAAACTCCGTACTGCTGGCTGGTCCAGTGGTTCCAGAGCCCTGTGACTCTTTGTTAGATACAGAGTCAGAGGAGGGGTCAGTAGTGGGCGGACGAGCTGGAGGTGGAACAGCATCAGACTTCTCTGACAGGTTCTCACTCAGAGTCCTCAGGACCACTGTCATGTCATCCTGGCTGAGGATCAACTGTTGGGAACAGACACAGGATTTATTATACTTGGGAAAACGTTTTTTGATCTAGATATTCACCATAAGCCTCTACCTAATCTTGGGATCAGATATCAGAACAGACAAAAAGGCACACAGAGACAGATGGAAGCACAAAAAATTGTCTAACACTAATACAATCTTAATATAGCCTAATCTGGAGGCCTGTTAATTATCAATCCAATAGGAATAATTTAACAAACGTCAAACAAAACAAAAAAAGAAATGGAATGACACATAGTCATACATAGTCTATAAAAACCCTACATTGGCTGTAAATCAGTCATTCCTTCTCATGCTACCATACAACACTACTTACAACCATAGGCTTAAGATGAGCAGTGATCTCTATGTCAGGTATGCTGTGGTACCAGTTGGATGAAAGATTTCTCTGGATTTCCAAGTCCAGGCTGACCGGCTTCAGCAGCTGGGTCTCTCCTTGAAAACCTTCATTTCTGTATGTGGTCCTGGAAACAGCAACAACACATGAGTAATGAGAGAAGTTATCGAGACAATATGCGGTTATTGTAATTCTAAATCAACTAAATTTTTTTATTGCTTTGCAAAAAATCTTCTTTCAGCAAGTAAACATTTAATCACAGTTCACTGTTTAATCATAATTCCTAAAGATGGCTGGTCTCTGACCTGTACATCTTGAGGTCAGTCAGTCTCACAGTCATTATATCCACAACAGGCGGGATCGTAGCATCACTTTTAAAGGGCTGTTTGGCAAAACGGTTCTTGACAGACAACAGACCAAGGTCAGCTACAATGACATTGGAGGAAGAGGAAGACTGGGGTAGGAAGATGACAGGTGCATTGAAGTGGATGTTCAGAGCGATCCGAGTGCTCCGCTCTGCCAGCTCCTTCACACCTGACGCTGCCTTTTCTGCAGCCTGGACTGTCGCCTCAGCCAGGGCCTCTTTAGCCTCCTGGAAGTTATTGATGAAAGCCTGGAAAGAAGAAAGAATAGAAAACAACAGAGCATAGGAGAGAAAATAGTAGGAGTTAGGGTCAGAATGCAGAAAAAAAATGTGAACAAGGAAAAATGTTGCATGTTGCATCATTAGAAAAGTAAAGTTTTAAGTGAGTTAGTAAGTACTTCATATACAATTTTGATTTAGGGCACTTTTATCATTACCTTATAAAATGAAATGGAAATACTCACATGTTAATGAAATGCTAATCCTGCCCAATAAGACGGACAAATAAATGTGCATGCGAGGCTCTACCATCATTATTCCTCATGGGTGAACTTAATGGGACCAAGTGTCAAATATGATTATAATATGATATGTGATTCGTACCAGTATGGAGGAGACAAACTTGTTGAGGAAGATGACCTGGATGCATCCCACAGTCAGTGTGACAGAGGTGTCAACTTTAGACATGTCCAGATAGGCGTCTCCTTCTGTGGCATTTGTATAGTTTACCATGCGGAAAGCAAAAACTTCCTTATCTGCTATAGACACAGCCTAAGAAATGAATGAGAGACAAGACAGCAGAATTAAAATTAGGTATACGGAAAACATAAATCAGCGCAAGTTATGCTTAGTGGTCAACTTTTATGAATGCCAGAAACACAACGAGTTAGAAACACAGGAAGAGACAAAATATAAATGTAAACTTAAAGACATAGAATATGATTATTATAGAACAAAGAGACAAGTTAAGAGCACATTAAGTTCTGTGCTACAAGCTAGATTAGCATAGAGTCTTCACATTTTTGAAGGAAGGCCACTTGCTGATTGTACCTTCTTGTAAAACGCATCTTTGTCGCAGTCTAGGATCACAATGCTCTTCAGGTTGGCCAGAACCTCCATCTCCTTTTTCCTCATCAGAACTTCAGAAACCAAACCTGGATGGTTGAGAAAGTGAGACAGTGAGAAAGCACTTCTTTGCAATTCCCACTTAACGGCATACTTGAAAAATGCAATGCATGGAGGAACAAATCAGAAAGGTTGCATCATAAGACCACTGTAAATAAAGAACTTTAGGTGGGAACAGGCTTGTTGCAGGGGGCACCGGTGGGACACAGTGGACATACAACAGCATTTATGATTGATGAAACAGTGACAACACAAGCAATATCCACAAAAAATGCAATAGAGAGAGACTGAATTTAATATTTTCTGGTCTGGGAGCAGGAGATGTCACAACACTCCCATACCTTCAATACTAATCTCAGAGATCCTGGCTTTCTGTCCTCGAATGAAAACCTTCAGACAGCGGAGATCAGCTCTGATATGCAGATTAACCACATCTGCAAACTTTGAACTCTTTGAACCTGGGGAAAAAAAAGGTGACGAGGAAGAAAGCATCAGTAATTAAAGACATATGGTGAAGACGACCATAGAAGAATGATGGCTTTGCAATATGAAATTTAATGAGACTCTGAAAGGGTTTATTAGGATCAGTTACTTTTTTTCCTGGTTACAGTAGCTTCCTCCTTCTTCTCTCCCTCCTTCTCTGCCTCTGCCTCATCCTCCTCAGGGATGGTGGGGAGCTCCTCATGCCCTCCCTCCTTCTTAGTGGATGGAGGAAGGAGGTTGGTGAGGAAGTTCATGGTGTTGAGGAGAGCCTCTGTATGGAGATGGACATCCAGGGATGAGAAGGTCACCTGATGGGGATTGCAATGTTAAAATGTTGGTGGAGGAGAATAATAAAATGTTGCTTTTTTGCTTTAAAAAACATTGTTTTTGTTCTTATACTGTCAAGAACATAAAGATAAGTGTGGTTTTAAATATGTAATTCCATCACAGCAGGAATAAAATAACATAGAAGGATCTAAATTTGAATTACTAGTTAATTAACATTTCCCTCACCTTGATGAGCTGCTCTGTATTGTTGTGCTGAGACTTGAACTCAGGGCCAGTCTTATCAGCCTACAAAAGACATACAATCCTCAATGAGAAAGCCATTTACCACCATTTGGAAAATAATCATTCAGGATACTGACAATTTGTGTAACTACTGTAAACAAATGGATCTAAAAAGGGGTCTATTTTAATGTATGGTATCACACATACTTTAATATACTCCAGGGTGAGCAGGTCAACCTCTGTGTTGTCTAGAGTGGTGATCAGCTGAACTTGCTTCTCTTCAGAATCTATACAAGGAAGAAACAAATAAAAACATGACAAATAAAAACTGCAGCCAAAACTCGCCTGACTTTTATTCACAAATGCTTATTAGAATGTTTGTAATCCACAAATGTTAGTGAACATTTGAGTTATTTAAGTTATGTCTCCTGAACTGGCTGAAGTAAAAGTGAGGTGACACAGTCCTACAAGCATCTACTGACCCATGTATTCAGGGCACTTGAGGCAGATCTCTCGTAGGTAGGTGTAAGATGTCATGTCAAAGGTTCGTAGTTTCAGTTCAGTGCCCAGACCCTCTATGTCCAAGTGGAGCACTGTGATCTCCTGACCTCCAGACAGACGACACAACTGAACAGAAAACTAGATGAACAAAGAGGACATAGAGGAAGAGAACGTAGAGGGTCAAAGGAAAAATATATTTGAATAATGGGAAAGACAATGAGAGAATTAAAAAAGGCATCACAGACTATGTTTGTCACCTAGTTCAACAAGACCTCTCTGTACCTCACTGATTTCAAACGTCATGCTGAAGTCAGTCATGTTCTTCTGAAGGTCTTCCTTGAGCAGACCTTTTTTTCTGTTTAAGTCTGCGTAGCGCAGCGGCATGGGGTTATCTGAGAAGAAGGCTAGATCACTGACGGGAGAGCTGGGAGCATCATAGAACAAATCTTCCTCTGACCCTGAGGGATAAAAAAAAAAAAAAACACACACACACACAAGGACCTATCTGTTATACTATAAATACACACACACTCAGAGTGTTACGTATGTGTGGCTGGCATGAGGGTTGCAGAGCGAGGAGGACACGGCTATAGAATGTGCAGCGTGTCTTACCCAATGAGGTGATGCTGATGGTCTCACATGACTCGAACATGAGAGAGGAGCGCTGGTCAGCTAAGTTCAGAGGTCGTCTGGGAGTGAGCTGTGGGGTGAATGACTGCTTTGGCTGAGGAGGAAAGAACACAAAACATGAGCCACACCAGCAAAAAAAAACTCTAAAAAAAACTAACACACTGTTAAAATATGACAGTGTTATTATTAAAGTACACTGTATTCATCAATTGATATTCATCTTATTATATTTCTCCATTCTCTAATTTCTACTAAGAGCAACAACAATTTATTTATTTAGAGGTATGAGGACCGCAGTACACTGTAGAAAAAAACGCAGAAACAATTTACTTTTCTTCCTGGATTTTGCCAAAAACAGTTTTTTGTTACTCCCTCTAGATAACTGATCTGACCCACACAAAATGTGGACAGGGGCCACATCTTGGACCATCTACGGACCATCCTGCTGTTCTTACCTTTGAAGTGGAGGATGGAGCAGTGCCGTGTGCAGCAGGTCTGCTCTCAGGCAGTGGGATACTTTCTACCAGCTCCAGAACACATCTAAGTTTATCATCAGAAATACGAAGAGACAGCAGAGGAAGCTCTCCAGACATCTTATACCTGGAACACATATGCAAACATGGAAACACAAAGACACACACACACAAACGTATGACCTTTTAATTTGAGTTTGCCCAGCATCTTTAATCCTTACAATATGGTAAACAAAGTAACTGGATGTTTGGAAAAAAACTACAAACTTACTTTGCCATGCGGGAGTCTTTGACGACCATTGCCCTGCTGAAAACAACTTTTAGATCCACTGGCTTTAGGATGTGGAGTGGTGACTGTTTCTGCTTACGGGCCATTTTCCAGTCGCCATCTATCACACACAGAATTTTTTTTATTTCTTTATATTCCACACACACACAAAAACAAACACATAAAAATATTTTTGTTGGAGCAATGTGTATGTATGACCCTTCCCTCGACACCAAAGATCTTCAAAGCTCTGAGACAATATCTTCTGTTGTATTATTTATTATTCTCGGCTAAGACAAAGTACAGCCAACAGGACTACAAGAGTTAATCACGTTTGAGTTTCCCAACTTTCAAACAGTAGCTTGAATAAACTCTCAACTCATTTGTGACCTCTCAATTTCTACACCTGTCACTTGTCAAGAACCTTTGACAAGTGGCAGGTGCATGCTTTCACGTACAGTATGTACCTGGTTTGCTATAAAGGAACTGCAGGCTGCTAAGCTGTATGTCAAAGCTGTCGTATGCTCTGGACATGATGTCTTCGATGTTGCTGGAGCACGCTGACAGCTGAGGCAGATGCTTCTTGCTTTGACTAGACATCTGAAAAGACAACAAAATAATGTTTTTTACAAATTAAAAATGTTGAACTTTGTAACTCTAAAGCCTTCAAATGGAAAACAGCCTTTTGAGTTGGAAAACAACTCAAAAGGCTGTCTTGTCGTTTTATTTTTCAGTGTATCTTCGGGGAAACACAATAATCATTTATTTGTACTTCATGGTCAAAAGTAGGACCAGTTTAGGATTGTCAGCCCAGTGTCAAGCTTTGCACTTTCTAACCTTGAAATGCCCAAGATCCAACAATAGGATGTTCTGAGTGCCATTGTAAAAGCCCGTTTGTGGAATGATGACATAGGAGGCCATCAGGTTCACCTTCAGGTCGAGAACTTTCTGTGTTTCGATCACATACATTAGACCTAAAAAACAAAATGCCATTAACTTATCAATCATATCCAGAACAGAAAAAACAATACATCAGCTTTGTGATCAAATACAGTAGACCTTCATGACACAGCAAGAATTATTTTTATCATTAATGATGATGTAAAAAACAAATCTCTATAAAGTTCAAAATCAAGCACTACAATTCTAATCATAGATCTATAAACACTGATTTAGGTATTGGTTGAATTTAGTTCTATGGAATACATGCCATTAAGTAATTTGCTCATTTTATATCAGATGTGGATCCAGTAAACACTGATAAGTTGTTAACTTAAGTAAAAGCCAATCTTTCAAATGTTCATCCCTAAATTTCAGTATGATGTATTATCAATATCATAGAGTCTTGCTGAATGCACCCAAATGTGAATCATGACATTGTAGAAAAAAAAAATCATGTTTCAAACTTCAGCAAAAAAGCTCAGGAAACAATCAGTCTGAAGAAAATAAACAGGAACACCACAATCCAAATGACTGTGTGTAAGCAAATGGAAAAATGAAAATGACCCAGTAAAAACAAGGACTGAGGAATGTAAACAATTGCTCATCAGAGAGTTGAGACCAGGCTTGAAATCAACCCCTGATATACAGTAGCTGTTGGCACATGTATGTGCAACTGACCAGTGGCTGTGCGGTCTCTAAACTGCTCCAGTTTCATGAGGGTTGCGTTGGTGAGCTCATCCAGCTGCAGGTCGTCAGGAGGCATGAAGAACACTGACATGCTGTTCACTGTTATCTACACAGAAACACAAACGAAGAATACATTTAATATGTACCCCTGCCATGTTTATTTCACGCTCATACATACACACTGACAGACACCACTCACAGCATCATAGATGATTTCCAAGGGTTGTGATTCCACATGAAGTCGTTGGTCAGCACTCTGATCCAGCGGATTTGTCTCAAAGAGCATGCAAAGGAGCGGGGTCCCTGCCCCTGTGGCTGCCTTCTTTGATGACAGCAGAGTTGGTGCAGGCCGGTTACTGGCCAAGCCTGTGACTTCGAACAAACTAAGCTTGGCTGTGAGTCTGATAAAAAGAGGAAAAGAAACTAAATGTCAGTGCCACCCAGGATCCTAAGGAAGAAATATACTGTAAGTACTGGGAGCAAAAGGGATGACCCTGTGTTGCCCTGTGTCCATCCTGCTGAATAAATAAAAGACCAGCTACAAGGTGGCTAGTTTGTAGTAGACTCTGCAGTCTGAAATGTGAAAACAAAGTTCCCCTATAGGGATTTGGTATTAAAACCACAAACTGCTTCTACTTGTTCTAGCAATGCTAATCACAGTGTTTTTTATGGTAGGTTTTCTATAAAATTTTTAATCAAACACAAGTGCTTGTGCTGAATGTTTTTTTTTTAAAATGAAATGAAATCAAATGAAAAACTTGTATTTGGAGACCAGACTCTCTAAAACATACAGTACTAATACTATTAAAGCCATGGTGGACCCCCACAAAAGCAAAAAGTTATGACAAACTTGATGGCTTGTGCTCCAGGTCTCTGTGTGAGTGTGGACTGGAGCTCTCCTACAGTCAGCCTGATGATCTCATTTTTGTCCTTGTTGTCTTTAATGGACACAGACAGCCTCTCCATGTGGAAATTGACCTTCATGTTGACAAACTATAAAGAAATGACAACAAAATACATAATCAAAGTATCTGATACAGTATTTTGCATTTTGATCTCAGTAATATTGTTTAAGTGGGATTGAGAGCCTAACAGAAGTGTATTATTAGTTGACAGGTGGGTGTCAGGGAGGGAAGTGACTCACATTCTTTGGCAGGTTGGGATTAGCAGCGGTATCACTGTATCCAATGGCAGTGTAGAGTTTGGCTTTCTCAGCAGGGGTTAACAGCTCATCAAAACCTGAAACAGAGAGACAGGGCAAGAGGGAATAAATGGAATAGAAAGAATATGAGACACCATAAACTGTTACGACAAAAATACACTAGAGCACTTTGTTTAGGTCCTGTTTGCCACATGTGCATATTATCTTTTATTTACATGTCTTGCTGTCTATATCCTTATGTCTGTTTTCTTCATCCTACCTCCAGTCTTGACATCTTTTGTTTGCGTATCAGTCTCTCCTCCCCAATTCCACATCCAGCTGAGCCAACCCTGAGACTCCTCTTCCTCCATCTTCATCCCTGGACGGTAAATACAAAGGCCTGCCTTGCTTGTCTGGGGAAGTAAATAAAAGAGAGAGCTAAGAGCCCTCACTTTTTTACAATTAATGAGAAACACACCGTCTTACCCTGACACCAAGACTGATTCAAACGTCTAAACTAATTGTAAATAAAAATGTGTCCATAGGTTGGCAGTTTACTTTGGCATTTTTCTAACTGAGTATTAAGGCTAATCCTAAACAGTTTGCTCTATTCAGTTTGTGTCAGTATAGAGACGATAAATCAAAGAAGCACATATTCTGCTGTGCAAGAAAGCCAAGCTTATATAAGAATTTCTAACCAGCTGTGAAGGACTTAAGTAAAGTGAGACACAGTGCATGTATGACCAAAACCTCAACCACTAGATGCAGTTGCTGATAACTGTTGTGCTTAGTCTTGTATCACTTTGGTCATATATGGTATGTTAGTGGAGACATAAAGTAGATTCCCAAAAAGGAATTGTACTGTGTATCATTTCTGTGTCTGTTTTTTCTTAAATCCATTGGCATGAGTGGAAAAGTATTAACTTGTTTATTTCTGTATCTGTGGAAAGCAGAATTCTGGAGATATAAGGAAAATTAACAGGAAACAGTTGAGCACAGAATTTGTTAGATTCAATGCTGCAGTCATTACACTTACATGCTACAGATACAGTACAAAGTAAGTATGCAAAGTGAAGATGCCCACTGTACAGTAGGTGAGACAGAGAGCTTACCTCTACCTCAGCCTGCTGTCTGGCCAACGTGATGTTAAAAATATCCAAGGTCTTCTCAAGCTCCTGAGAAGAGATACAAGATAAACTGATTAGAGCTTTTAGCAGCTTCTTGCTACGTCATGCAGGAATGCATCAATTACTAAATGTCCATTATTAATCACATCGGGAGAAGATGATGCTTACAGAGCAGAGACAGAGGAAAAGACCTTTAGATTTAATGTTGTATTTCTCGGAAATACATCATCAATCTGAAATGTACTTCAATCAATCCTTTCATAGGGATGAACACTGGATAAGTGGGTAAGTAATTATGGCTAGAGCAAAGAGTTAATGCATCACTGAAAGGATATTGAGAGGGTAATATCTTTGTTATTAACTACTTGCATATTATATTACATTTCATATAGGCATTGAATTATGGTCACTGTAGTCAAGTAGATATTTGCCAGCATACAATCGAGCAGAAATCAAATATATAAAAAAAATTTAAAAAATGGATGCTTGGTAAAGAAATTAACAACTGAATTCCAAATAATATTGGTATATAGAAGCAATTTAATAATTGTATGTATTTGAAATCAATGTATCATAATACAGGAAATTAAGTCAGATGAGGGGACATTTCTTCTAATAATCAAAGATTTAAATTAATCCAGAACTTGGCAACATTGAAAGATAAATACAAAAAAATCGTGTTTTTACCCCTTCTCCTAATATCATATGAAGCTGGCAGTGGTTCAAACATTAGGATCTTAAACGTACTACAAGGAGTTTTTAACGGGTTATGAAACAGTCTCAATTTAATAGTGATGCCTCTATATGACCTACATAAGCAAACAAAACCGTCAGTGAGAAGATTGGCTATTTAAGTTATTCTTAATGCCTGTCACCAGGTGCGATTCAGATGAAATGATTTTCGGCACGCAGAGTGGAAGAGCCTATCTTTACATTTTCCCAGGCAAAGCTTTGCAGTGAGTAGTACGTTAGCCAGTTAAAAGGAAGCAGGAAGAGATTTTTCTTTAGAGAATTTTACTTTTGACGTTATATTTTGTGGTTATGGCTGATACTGTGACGGGAGAAAAAAGGACAGTTATAGAGCACGGACAAAAACAGGAGTCAACCTTGGTAGGTCATTCAAAAGATGGAGAGAATTGCAGGATTTGAAAGGATTCAAAACCGATTCTGGCCCTCTTCCTCTTAGACATATTACATACCTGTCTATTTTATTTGGTTGTGTACAGTCCATGAAGGTATAGGCCACGGTGGACTTTCCTGTAATATAACTGGCTTATAACGTAACATTTTATGTTGGCCTTGCTACTGAGCTTTATCTTACTGTTGGCTTATTATTATGAAGACATAACATTACTAGGGAATGCTGATAACTTTAGCTTTCTCAACAAAATTACTATTACTGAGCAACTGAAACAGTTAGTTGTAGGCTTACATGTTACCTAGGTGTATGAATTTTACTAAAACAAAGTTTACTTTGTTTCACCATAGTCATATTACAGCTATTAATCTTACAAAGCCACAAATAGATACATTACCTCATCGCTATGAATCCTGCAAACAGTTGTGTTTAAAAAAGAAAAATAGCATTAAAAATAAGTTGCGTCTTGCTTTCACTCGCTACTGAAACAAATGCACGCGCTAGCCAGCTTTTGTCCACAGGGGACGCCAGAATC